>NC_089732.1:2650882-2903382 GCF_035083965.1 Branchiostoma lanceolatum | reverse complement strand
TATTTGTATATCGTAAGGCAGCTTTATGATAACTAAAGCCAACTGAAGGTGTATGTAGTAGGATTGATTTTGCTAAGGACATATGTATCAGACGGTTGAGGATACATGCATTTTGATCAGTTCTACTATGATAGATTACTACTGGTTTAATATTGCATTCCCATCCTCTAACGTTCATGTGTGAATTTCGTAAAATATTGATTGCAGATTTCCAAGGTACCCCTGGTGTGTTACCCTCTCAAGTCAGGGAGACATTTGTGTCACCTCACAGAGGATGAACTGAACTGAACTGTCACCACGTTTGATACACACTTAAGACAAATTCGGTAATGTACTTGTCATTGATGTCTTGTTTTATACAATATACATCTGGCGAGCTTCTTGTTAGCTAGACAAATAAAAAATAGTTCTGCAAGTTTATGGAGTCATACTATCAACTTCATAAGAGATGTCTACCACATGTACAATTTTGTGACAATTTGCAATAACAAGACTAAAACAGATTCATACATTTACTGTGGACATATTCTACGTTATGTCACTTTTTTCGAGATAGGCCACTGGAGGACTCGTCATCTTGATTTCTCGTTTTTTTTTCTTCACCTTTCTCTGATTTGGAAGAAAATGTACCACTCTGGGCTCACATCAAATTCAGATCTCTTGGTACAAACAATTGATATTCATTGTTTTCTTATTGTCATTAAAGTGTTTTGAAATATTCATAACTTAAAGTTTAAAACATTGCTCTATAGATTTAGTCATGCATTTAATGATTCTACACAGTGAAAGTAGTATAATAGAACTTGGAAGGTTTGCCGCGGTCATGGTGGTGTCAAGAAGAATAGTTGAGGAGTAGTTGAAGTTAAGTTACACAGGCGATATTCCTTCTCTACACCTGCTTGGAGGTTTCTTTTGTCTTGCCGTCACGGTCAGCCATTCTGTGACAAAGCTGGGACAATATTGACAAAGCAACAAGTCATTTGCGATACAAAAGTCACTGAAGCATAAATTTGCAAGATCTATCTACATGTAATTGCACAGTCTAGCTTTTTGGATCGACTTGTTACAGTCGTGTTACCTTCACTGCCAAAGCAACAAACATCATCACAAAGGAATTCAATAGACTCAAATAGCTCAGAGAGGAGAGAGGGCAGGGAACTAATAGCATAATGTTACAGACAACAACAAAAACAACAACAAGAGTCCGTAGGACACAATTCTCCGTGAAGTATTCAAAGTGTGTACGTTGTGGGTGAGGTGTTTATTATTTTCCTTTGCTAGTGACCTCCTCAGTTGTAAGATAACGTTAAATGTATGAAATGGATTTTGATGTATGGTGTGAAATCACAGACAATTACTATCCTGATTTATTTTGCTGTATTTGGCAATTAATTGTGTAGGGATGGGCCATTATACTGTTATGAAATGTTGTATTCTCGTTGATGAAACCGGAAAAGTCACGCGTTAAGCCTACCTCACCAGTACGTAGAGAAGAGGTAAATCGCAAGGTCTTGATAAAGAGTGTGACCTTCACAAATGCAGTAAACACCCAGTCCTTCGCTGGCACACCTTTGCTGACACAGTAAGGTGAACTCGGTTGTGGTGAGGTGAACAGGCGAGGCTCAGCAGTGCATGGCCCATAGCTCATCTAGGGTTTCCACCATACTTGTTCGTTCAATCATTCTGACAACATCTTTTATATAAGATTTGGGTTTTTAGAAGTCACTCACCAAATCAAGAGTAACTGTTGTTGTGCTTGCTAATACCTGTCACGACGCACCATATGTCTGTGTACCTTAGGTTTTTAGCAGTCACTCATCAAATGAGCCATGAAATCTCACAAATACTTATAATTATACAAATATTTAACAATGTTTCTAACCCATTAGTAAAAACTTATAAAAAAAACACAACAATTGCAATGAAAAGTTAAGAAGGGGATGAGCGACGATGTTGTTGTTAACTGTACATGTCGAGTCAGTTACTCTCCAAGCCTTGAAGGGGCTAGCGATAAAACAACGGCATATGATAAAACAGTGACGATCTGCCCCATCAACCTCTGCTTGGAGAGTAGAGTCAGTGACAACAGCCGATATTCGACCTCCAGACCGTTGTGCCCAGTCAGGCAGAGTTACGTACCGCTGGAAACGTACACCGCTTTGATACACCTGCAGGACTTGTCAAGGTCGTCCATTAACAAAAGGACGCATTACTTTCAACGTGGAGGCCCAAAATCAATGTTCACCCAAAACTGCTTTACATTTTTCAGCAATGTTTAGTATTCAATATAGTTTCAAAGCAGATTACGGGCGATGTGAAATAGAAAACCTGCAACCATCGAAACGCTTTCGTCACTTTTTTTTTTCCTGCACTACCACCTGTCGCGGAAGAACTAGGGTGTGCACCGTAAACTAGACCCCCCCCACTTGACCTTGTTGAAAAGCGGCCATGACGGCCTAATAAGCCATCGAGAATAGATGGCTTGATTTGAGTAGAGTTCCTCGCCCCCTAAGAATGCCCGAAGAGGAGCGGAGCCCGTTTTTGATGGAACATTCGCCCCTGCGTCGCTCCCGTCTCCCGGTGTGGGTCTGCCGGTTGGTGGCGGTGTTGGTCGCCCTGTTATGCGGGGCTAGCGTGCTGACAGGGGTCGTGTTTGTGAGTAGCGCTCAGAGAGAATTGGCTCGCGTTAGGCAGGAGATGTCAGCTCTGCAAACCCAAAATGCTGCACTTAGTGAGAGGCTGACTAAGGTGGAAAACGTGCTCGATTTTAGCATGGACGGCGGGCAGGGCAAGGCGGGCGGTGATTCAGAGGTGTGTAAAATAAGTGTCTGGATTTATGCAGGTGATGAAAATATCATGTGGACAAATGAAATATTCGATGTGTAAGAAACACTAAGTCCCTTTATGCAATATAAACAGGTGTTTGTGCATCTCTCAGCGATATGAAATGAAATGGAACGAAATGGATCTATAGAAAGTGCGAAATGGAACGAAATGGATCTATAGAAAGTGCGAAATGGAACGACATGTGAAGCAAAGTGAAAAGAATTCAATGGAAATGTAAGAAAACGTGGAAGGATCAAAATACAAAAGTGGGTGTTAAATGAATATATAACAGGCTTAATCTTTAGAACGTCACCCAGAACGGAGCAAGATTAGTTTTTTGCAGCAATGTTGTTCTGTTTGCGTGGCAGAATGAAAGATCCGTGATTGTTACTGATGACTTTGGAAAGACTAATGAATTGCTATGTATAGCACGAAATACAAGGAAAGGGAACTGGAGACTGGGGAGATTAAATTAGCATATGACCTTCTTTGTTATAAATTCTGATGATGATAATAAACTACCAGTATTCAATCAGCCCGGCTTGTTTTGCCTTCAGGGCGCAGAGGTCGCCGACAGGATCAACCGTGACACGCGAAAGGTCAGGAGACTTCCAACCCCCGGACTGTTTGGCAGTACGTGATTTCTGTTGTTGTTGTTGTTGTTCTTGTATGTAACATTATGCTAGCTGCCTGCCCTCTCTCCTCTCTGAGCTATTTGAGTCTATCAAATTCCTTTGTGATGATGTTTGTTGCTTTGGCAGTGAAGGTAACAAGACTGTAACAAGTCGATCCAAAAAGCTAGACTGTGTAATTAGATAGATTTTGTAAATTTATGCTTCAGTGACTTTTGTATCGCAAATGACTTCTTGCTTTGTCAATATTGTCCCAGCTTTGTCACAGAATGGCTGACCGTGACGGCAAGACAAAGGAAACCTCCAAGCAGGTGTTGGGAAGTAATATCGCCTGTGCAACATGATGTCAACTACTTCTCAACTATTCTTCTTGACACCGCTATGACCGCGGCAAATCTTCCAAGTTTTATACTACTTTCACTGTGTAGAATCATTAAATGCATGACTAAATCTATAGGGCATTGTTTTAAACTTTAAGCTATGAATATTTCAAAACACTAATGACAATAAGAAAACAATGAATATCCATTGTTGGTACTAAGAGATCTGAAAGAAAAGGTGAATTGATGAAAAAAAAAACGAGAAATTCAGATGACGTGGCCTCCAGTGGCCTATCTCGAAAAAAAGTGACATAACGTAGAATATGTCCTTAGTTAATGTATAAATCTGTTTTGGTCTTATTATTGTCACAAAATTGTTATTGGTAGACATCTCTTTGAAGTTGATAGTATGACTCTATCAACTTGCAGTACTAATTTTGTATTTGTCTAGCTAACAACAGGCTCGCCAGATGTATCTTTTATAAAACAAGACATCAATGACAAGTACATTACCGACTTTGTCTTGAGTGTGTATCAAAAGTGTTAACAGTTCAGTTCAGTTCATCCTCTGTGAGGTGACACAAATTTCTCCATAAGTCCCTGGTATGACAGGGTAACACACAAGGGGTACCTTGGAAATCTGCAATGAATATCTTACGAAATTCACACATGAACGTTAGGGGATGGGAATGTAATATCAAACCAGTAGTAACCTATCATAGTAGATCTGATCAAAATGCATGTATCCTCAACCGTCTGATACATATATCCGTATGAAAATCAATCCTACTACATACACCTTCAGTTGTCTTTAGTTATTACAAAGCTGCCTTACGATGTACAAATATCACAGCATAGTCTGATAACACCAGCCTAGCTAAGTTAATTTACCAAAGCCCCCACACTGGGCTAGCACCTTGGCTATGATATTACTTCATGCGAAAGAAAAAAGACAAACACACACTATGAATTAATACATAAGTAGGATGCTATCATGGCTTGTTTCAGACCTACACCACTGTTTCAAGCTACTACTTCAGGATTCCAACACATTTGTATGTGGTAAAACAACATCACATTTGTTCTCAGTGAATATTGCTTTTATCTTTACCAAGCCCAAGTCAATCTTTACTGCTTTGTCAACAATGTTACATCAGTTACATATGTCTGAAACCAGCCTTACATCCCCAATGTTGTGAAAAGATGTAAGAAAGTTATGTTCAATATTGAAGTTGTGCCTATTGGTGTGACTGACGGGGATATGATCATAGTAGTGATAAAACAGCTTCCTGTTGCGCACGTCCGTGAAGCAACTTACCTTATTTAGATGTAGACTGCTGTTACAAAATAGACTGTCTACTAGTAGTCTAAGATACCATAGATATGGAACAAAACGCCCAAGTCTCTATTTCTGAATGTTTTGTTGTATACAATACAAGGTAGTGACGAAATTTGATGCACAATAACCTGATTACATCTGTATTGTCCACCATATGGGATTTGAGCAATGATGTAATTGAATTGCATAAAGTATGAGTACTCAATCATTAGTAATACTACTTACGTTTAATACCGTAAAATGTTCTTTATATAAGTAAACAGGGCTTTGTGTGATTTGACAAGAAATCATGGAAGCAACATTAGTGAATTTTGTGAAATACGCTTGTCAGAAACACGTTGCCATGGCAACAACAAATTTTCAACAAATTTCATTACCACCCGCAATCTGAAAGTAAGTGTTAAGAGAAGACGTATCGGTATATATTACATGTTCTTCATGTAAGAATCAATGTAAGAGACATGCCCGTATGGAAGATGTGATTTTTGTTTTGTTTTTTGAGAACAGGAGAAATTAATGCGCCCGCGGATGTCATCCATAAAATTAATTTGGTGTGGCCTAAGGCAAAAGCTTGCATACTATTATTATTGTTCTCATTCTCTTCACGTAATGTCATACGTGATAATGTCTCTAACTTGATTCAAGAAAGTTTGGATTTTACTGTGCAAAGTTCTTCGCAATGTTATGATATTGTGATTTTGGAATTGTATCAAGATTGTATGTTGAAACATTTTTGTACTAAGAACGGAATTCGGATTATGTTGTAACATAATCCGCGAGCTTCTTACTGAATAAAATCATCATCATCATCATCATCATCATCATCATCATCAACATCATCATCATCAATCATCATCATACTGACCATGGTAGATGTTAGGACTATTACTATCGAAATGTTTAAGTACATATGGTTTGTTACGGACAATGTAACCTACAAGGTGTGAACATCTCGCTTATCTAGTTCCATGAGTTTGGTATCCTCATAATTGAAAAGAAACACACGCATTTTCCAAGAACACCCGGAGTGCACTCAGCTGAAGTCCGACTCAGCGGGGTTGACTCAGGACTGTGAACAGAAATTTAGGGTACTCAGTTGCCACGTTTCCCAGACTCGGCTTGAGTGACCTCGAAACCATGCTCGCGCCCCTCAGTTGGGGGGATGGGGGTGAGTGGTGATGGTAGATGGGGGTCTGAGGTCTGTGCAAGTCGGACTCAAGTCGCGTGTAAATCCACGGAGTCGACTCCGAGTCTACTATCGGTGAATTATGCAATGCTCAGGTCAAGGTTCATATGAAAATCAGTGATGGCACTTGGCGCAAGTTTGCAAATTCGTTTCTTACTCTTTACGCCGTAATTTTTCGGTATTTGTTATCTCCATGAAAAATGGAGATATAGCTTTGGGTGTGTCTGTGTGTCTGTCTGTCTGTCTCTGTGTTTCCGGAATACTTTAGTCAGCATAACTCAATAACCTCTTGATGGATTACGAGTATATTTGGTATGTGCACGGGTGTTGTGAAGCCGAATTTCAAGGTCGATTTGGGGCCCCCTGGTATGTGACATTAGTAATGCAGCAGAACTTCCATTTTTGTATCTTTTGACTTGGACGTACTATGGTCTTGATTTTTTAGTGGCATATAGCTTGTGATGTAATAAAGAAGCGGTGTACGTTTGGGCCTCCTAGCAGTTTGCTCTGGAACTGCCGGTTGTGTTGTTGAGACAATCTTCTAAGGAGAATAACTGAACAAAGAAACGACAGAATTTAGTATGCAGGTAGCTTAGACAGCGATGTACATAATGAAACAAATGATGCTAATTGGAACTTAATTTACATAATTCATAGGTAAAATCTATATTTTCAGTGTTTTCCATAATTTGACTCAAATACATGTAACATATGTAGTTTATGGCAAGTGGAGCACATGACTTCCTAATTTACTTAATTAATGCAAAAGTGCCATAATTCATCTAAGTGGTAAATGATAAACAAACAAGCAAACAAAAACAATTCCAACAAATATACACTATGTCTCATGTTTACACCTATGCTACTGGACGCTGAGGGAAAATGGCCCACAAAAGTTTTTTATGTATGTAAGTAATGTATGAATTAGTGCTTTCGATACCAAGAAGTTTCTTTGAACAAATTGTTGCCCTCTAGACGTCCTTCAGTCAGAATGACACTTGCCTATAACGAGTCTGATGATTCCTTGATTATGGAAGCCCTGAAACATGGCGTACTCCTCCTCCATCTTGTGATTGGGGCTGTAGCCTCCTTGATCATAGTAGTGGTAGGAGACGTTCCTGTTGTTGTAGGTGGGTAGGGGGTAGTAACCGTACATGGAGATCTGGTCGCAGAAAGTCGAGGCCAGGGCGAAGGTGTTCATGCCTGTTGACGGGAGTCTCCAACGTTTCCCAGCAAGTTTGCGGTACAAACTGGAAGAGAATGTCACGACGAACAGTCAGTTATTTCATTTGAAACTAGAGTTCTACGACCTCATACCTTCGCCAAATGATTCTAACCTTTTCGACTGATGTATTATGAGCGTTTCTCACTGATTATTCAAATAACGTCATTGCATGAATTATATCTTCTCCATCCAAATAACAAACAATTCTATTCTAGACATTTTTTATCCATTGTGCCAGTTGGGTGATAACAAAAAAATCATTTCCAGGTCTCATCAAGACCTGCCCATCTCATCAAGACCTGCCCACATAACAAAATATCAATACAATCCATCCGGGCCTTCTCGAGCTATGCTGTTCATCCACACACACAGATACATACACATATGCAAACGATACCCAAAACATTAGGCCGAGTGCATTGCAGAAGTTTGACTTTTACTGACACTTTAGCTAGTGACACTGAATCAAATATGGGCACTGAAAAAAATAATGCTTGATAGGGCAATGTGGAGTGAAATATGTACCTCTTGTTTGGTCCCGGCTGATACAGTATTCCGCTATCAATTCACAATTATACCTAAAACATGACACTCCATGCAATGGACTAGACGGCAAATATTTACCTTCGCCGAGAAGGTTATGCATGGGGTAGCGTTTGTGTGTATGTATGTATGTATGTGTGTAAAAGACCAGCATAACTCAAGGAGGCCTGGATGGATTGTCTTGATATTTTGTAGGTGGGTAGGTCTTGATGAGACCTGAAAATGATAATATTTTGGGGCCTTGTTATGGTACTGCAGCGGAACTTCCTGTTTGGATATCTCATGTTCTGGACATACCATGGAACTGATTTTTTTGTGGTAGATAGCTCTTTCAACAGAAAGTAAGTGGTATAGGTTTGGGCCCCCAAGAAGGGCTTGATGGATGGTCATGATTTTTGGTAAGTAGATAGCTTGAGTGATGCTTTGTATGATTAGACGATGATTATGCAAATAAGATGCTGGTTTGCATAATTATGAGGCAATTTAAAAAAACCCGCTGTGTTCCATGATATGACTACTCAAATATGTGACATTTGTAACTGAGTAATAGAGGAATGTTGATAGATAGAAAATATGCAAATGTAGGCCTACTTTGCATAATCAATGAGAAACTGCTTTAATACATACTGGTAAATGACGGCAATTTTATACTTGTGGCATCAAATGTGTAAAAATCACTCAGGCTGTCTAAAGTCATGGCGATCCGTCAACACCTTCTTCTGTATCCAACTCTGAAACAAAATTGGCTCATGCAGTTAGCTAGCTCGGGGGCCCCAAACCTACACGACTCCCTTCAAAGAGAGTAATAGAAGGTAATAGAAGACAAGCAAGGGTTGGGGTGTATGGTTAGGTAGTAAGTTTTCAAATTGAGCCTTTTTCGCGTGGAACCATGATACATACCATCGTCATCAATACCAGATATCCAGCAAACACTATGCGCATCTTGGAATGATAACTGGCCGTGAAAGACAATAGTGGCAATATCTATCATAACACAAGACACATTCCATTTTTGTTTCAATTGACTTACCCTTTGTTGCTCATTGCAGACTGGTGCGAGAACGCCAGTGTAACGGGGATTTTGTTGTCTCGAATGACTCGATCTATGGCCCTGAGTTTACTCTGTCCAGAGGAGCCCACAGTGGAGAGGGAATAACTGAATATCATCCCTGGTGACTCCCTCAGTCGGGTAAGGGTAGCCCTTCTTCTTTCTTCTTCTTCTTCTTTGTCTCTTATCGCGGACCTATTCTTTGCTGCAACGCAGACCGCCTTCAGTTTTCTTGCGTTTAAGTCAGTGCAGACCGCCCCCGACTTTCTTGCGTTTAAGTCAGTCCAGACCGCCCCCGACTTTGTTGCTTCTAAGCTTAAGTCAGTGCAGAACGCCCCCAGTTTTGTTGCTTCTAAGTTTAAGTCAGCGCAGACCGCCTGCACTTTCGTAAGGTTTATTGTTGTGAGGTTGGTCTTCCTCCCCACATCCTTCGCGTACGGAACCGTTGGCGGGAGGTTGTTCCGAATGACGAACTCGTGAGCGTCTATCTCCGCACCACAGCCGCTGTCCAGCAGTATTCCCCCGTTTCCTACAACTGCGCATGTCCGGTAGTGTTTGACGCGTGTGTGCGTGACGTCACAGGGCTCCCCTGTTGAGTTGAGAAGTGTGAAGCTTGCCGGGTTGCACTTCTTCAAAAAGACGTCGATGTCTTTGAAATCAATGATGTTCCGTTTGGGGCCAAAATGCTCTCGCGTGATGTTTCTGTGTGCATGTGGAAAGAGTATTGCTCTAGACAATGCTGATACATGTACTGTCACAGGTTAGCTATTGGTCCCGTATCTGTATTAGCGTTAAACACAAATAAGGTTGCAAAAAAGTCAAGGTCTGTTCCTAACTAGTTTGAACAGAGTAAAATGGAGTACATTCTTGAACAAGGTCACATTCTTTACTGAACATCTATTGTGAACAACAAGTTGAAAGGCATAATATTGATTGCAATCATGTATAAAGTAGAGTAGATTTATTCCTCAAGCTAACCGACATCTTCCACACCGCAGTCGTCCCTCAGTAAGACATCTGGAGCCGCATAGTTCAGCCTGTTACCACTGACATTGTCATTGACAGGCTGAATAAAAGTTCTAAACAGGAACAAGAGTCCGTAGGACACAATTCTCCGTGAAGTATTTATAGTATGTACAAGTATTGACCCACACAAATTGCATCTCTTCTCAGTCCAAGTAGTGTTTTAGAGCAAGTAAAGAAAAAGTGTTTGTTTGTATTTTTCTTTCAATACAGGAGTGGTCAACCTGGAAAAGTCACAAAGTTAGATCTAGATGGCCCCTTTTCAATTATCAACGAATCATTCAGCCTTACAACTAAGATGTATCAGAAATCACAAATATGCAGTAAATCCTCTTTCCACAATTTATTGCAGGCCGGCCTGATCTATAGCTATCAAGCTATTTGCAATAAAAAAAAGGCTCATTTATATTATCGTAACATTTCACGAAGGTCAAAGGTCACCGGATCTAACCACCCGGAAGTGACACTGGCGCGCGCACTTTTCTGAGAGATATTTCTCAACAATCTGTCATCCCCTGCGTAAACTTTTTACATTGTCACAGCCTCCGTATTATAAACTACAAGTGTGGTAAGTTTGAAGGTCCAGAGATTTGCCATTTTCACACTGTGCGTAAAAATGTATCGTCCGTCCCGTGCGCACATACTGTATGCGAGTTGCGAGGGACACGGCATACTTAATACACAGACTGGAGCTCACTCGGCACATGTTCGCAGCTAAAACTCACAATTCCCGTTGCCGCATTGGTATGTAACTTGGTATATCGTTTGCTAGGTTGCGTGTGGTGATGCACGTTGTCTATTTTTCAATGTAACAGTGACTATACGATCACAGCAAGTAAGGAAGATTTATACCCCGTATCTGCCTGAAGTATTCCAGTCATGCATAACGGATTATAACATGGTCCCTATGGCAGGGCAGTGGGACATAGCATTAATTATAGGGGTGCAATTACGATATTGGATTGACGTTTAAAGTAGTTATGGTGTAACAAAGCTATTGTGCATCACCACGCCGAACCAGGCAAACGATATGCCAAGTTACACACCAATGCGACAACGGGATCGTGAGTTATAGCTGCGAACGCGCAAACAAATGCAATCCCAATACTCCCAGAAGGAGGTCATCCTCCTTCCCGGAGTAACTATGCGGCTACAGAGTCTTCGCTGTGGGACGACTGCTGTGTGAAAGATGTCGGTTAGCTTGAGGAGTGAATCCACTCTACTTTGTATTGATGGCAATCTTGGTTATATATTTGTACATGTTAACATCATAGTATTCACTTTTTTGCATCTATTGTTGTAGAATACATTGATTTTACGAAAGTCCGGGGACTCCCTTTACTTTCATGTTGTTGTCATAAATTAAGTTAGCTATAATGGTAACTTACCGAATTTGGTGGATTCGTTCCATGTTGAAATGGTCCAGTATGCTGTCTGTGGTTTCAGGGAGACCGGACGTTGGTGCGAACCGGCTTGTCAGAGGCCCTGATGTGTGGTCGGACCAGAGAGCTACCATATGTATGGTTTGAAAATGAAACTTGCTTGTCCATCCGTCGATCAGAAGGAACACCAGTAGCAAAGTCGTGACAACCAACACCATGGACATAACTAATTGCCTGATCGTGATCATGGCTGTTCACTGACAGTCTGAGAGGGAACAAGAAGCGTAGTATCGTATGTGAGCCGTGTAGCTTGTTAATGAGATATAATATTTGGTTTCAATCTATTCATGGGGCCGATAAAGGGCAATCTATGATCCACCTAAACACGAACCTTCTAAGCCCTGTTATTTTTTTAGGCCGGATCCTTTGGGACTCTACACGCGGACTAAGTCAGGCATGAGACCTTAACTAGACATGTTTAGCTGTCACGTTGGTGCAAGTTTTAGGACATTGGAATACTGTTAAGTGTACTTTGAAGCCTGTTTTTGTTCCTTGTTTTGCACACGATGTTATGGCCGTCTGTTCAGCTGCTCCCTCCCCTGAATTGCAATCTGGAGCTGTAGCTCTACGGTGCTGGTGAGGTCAAGGCGCCATTGCAGCACAACAACATGGACACCTGATCTGAGGTCACTCCAGGTGTCATGGCGAACACAATACTCCCTGATACGCACCGTTTTGAGTATCAAGACATTTGAAAACAGAGCAGGCCGAGTGATATTATCCAGTTATACATGTAGCTACACCGCTACCAACAACTTCCCATGGCCCAACAAAATTGGATAATGAGATGCCAGGAATTCCTTTGATAGTGAAACAGGTCCATCCTTTATCATTGCCCTATAAATGTGTGTCGTATGTGTATGTATGTGTGTAGATTAGCAGCACAAGAACTCTAGAAGGCCTGAATGAATTGTATTCATATTTGGTATGTGGGTAGGTCTTGATGCTACCTCCAAATGATTAGATATTGGCCCCCCTAGCAACTTTCTAAGTGTGTGTGTGTGTGTGTGTGTGTGTGTGTGTATGTGTGTGTGTGTGTGTATGTGTGTAAAGAAGCAGAATAATTAGCAGAATAATTGGAGAAGGCCTGGATGGATTGCACACTTTGAAACATGAAATGAATAGACTGAACTTGACGACGTCGACTAAACTTTAACATTTTAGTGGAAGGCTCGAGAATGCGGTTTAGAATACCACCCGATTCTAGCCGAAACTTCTCCTCTATGATGTATGAAGAATACGCAACAAGCTATACATTTCCGTGTGACATTTCTCCAACCACCGCTGAGCGTCAAAGGCAGGTGTCTTGTTTGTACCGTGAACCGGTGAAGCGAGACGCACAATGGCGGTCAAATCCGCCACCCCCTCCCTTACTTTTCCCAAGCGGTGCTTTTCCACAGACAAGTACTGCTCGCAGCTTTTTTCATGAAGGTTTTGTTGGAAATTTGTGATGTAATCTCCATGATGTAACAATTCCAACTTACCTGAACGTAGTGCAGACTTAAACCACACGGACTTGATAGCGTGTGTAGCGTGGAGCAGACGGCAGTCAACACCAAAGACAGTAAAGTGATCCCTGCTCTGACGTATGAAGTTACTATGGGGTATACCTTTGGAGACTGACTGTTATTGAAATGTTGTATACTCGTTGATGAAACAGGAAAAGTCACACGTTAACCCTACCTCGCCAGGACGAAGAGAAGAGGTAAATCACAAGGGCTTGATAAAGAGTGTGACCTTCACAAATGTAGTCAACACCCAGTCCTTTGCTGGCACACCTTTACTGACACCGTGAACTCGGTATGTGGCGAGGTGAACCGTTAAGGTGAGGCTCAGCAGTGCATGACCCATAGCTAATCTCGGGTTTCCGCCATCCTTGTTCGTTCAATCAGTCTAACAACATCTTTTAAATAAGACTTGGGTTTTAAGAAGTCACTCATCAAATCAAGAGTAACTGGAGTGTTGCTGTGTTTGGTAATGCCTGTCACGGCGCACCATATGTCTGTGCATATAATCGCACCTCCCAAAATGTTTACCTAACCCGGCTTCAGCGACCATTCCCAGGATACATTATAGTCATAGTTAAGGTCAAACGAAAACGGCTATCAACTGCGCTCTCCCAGTTGAAACTATTCTCAAATGACTATTTTCTTAAAATTATTAATAAAGTACCTCTAAGCCATGAAATCTCACAAATACTTTCATATTATACAAATATCTAACGATGTCTCTAACCCACCAGTAAATATAAAAAAAAAACACTTTTCACATAACAATTGCAATGAAAAGTTAAGAAGGGGATGAGCGACGATGTTGTTGTTAACTGTACATGTCGAGTCAGTTACTCTCCAAGCCTTAAAGGGGCTAGCGATAAAACAACGGCATATGATAAAACAGTGACGATCTGCCGATCAACCTCTGCTTGGAGAGTAGAGTCAGTGACAACAGCCGATATTCGACCTCCAGACCGTTGTGCCCAGTCAGGCAGAGTTACGTACCGCTGGAAACGTACACCGCTTTGATACACCTGCAGGACTTGTCAAGGTCGTCCATTAACAAAAGGACGCATTACTTTCAACGTGGAGGCCCAAAATCAATGTTCACCCAAAACTGCTTTACATTTTTCAGCAATGTTTAGTATTCAATATAGTTTCAAAGCAGATTACGGGCGATGTGAAATAGAAAACCTGCAACCATCGAAACCCTTTCGTCACTTTTTTTTTTCCTGCACTACCACCTGTCGCGGAAGAACTAGGGTGTGCACCGTAAACTAGACCCCCCCCCACTTGACCTTGTTGAAAAGCGGCCATGACGGCCTAATAAGCCATCGAGAATAGATGGCTTGATTTGAGTAGAGTTCCTCGCCCCCTAAGAATGCCCGAAGAGGAGCGGAGCCCGTTTTTGATGGAACATTCGCCCCTGCGTCGCTCCCGTCTCCCGGTGTGGGTCTGCCGGTTGGTGGCGGTGTTGGTCGCCCTGTTGTGCGGGGCTAGCGTGCTGACAGGGGTCGTGTTTGTGAGTAGCGCTCAGAGAGAATTGGCTCGCGTTAGGCAGGAGATGTCAGCTCTGCAAACCCAAAATGCTGCACTTAGTGAGAGGCTGACTAAGGTGGAAAACGTGCTCGATTTTAGCATGGACGGCGGGCAGGGCAAGGCGGGCGGTGATTCAGAGGTGTGTAAAATAAGTGTCTGGATTTATGCAGGTGATGAAAATATCATGTGGACAAATGAAATATTCGATGTGTAAGAAACACTAAGTCCCTTTATGCAATATAAACAGGTGTTTGTGCATCTCTCAGCGATATGAAATGAAATGGAACGAAATGGATCTATAGAAAGTGCGAAATGGAACGACATGTGAAGCAAAGTGAAAAGAATTCAATGGAAATGTAAGGAAACGTGGAAGGATCAAAATACAAAAGTGGGTGTTAAATGAATATATAACAGGCTTAATTTCTAGAACGTCACCCAGAACGGAGCAAGATTAGTTTTTTACAGCAATGTTGTTCTGTTTGCGTGGCAGAATGAAAGATCCTTGATTGTTACTGATGACTTTGGAAAGACTAATGAATTGCTATGTCTAGCACGAAATACAAGGGAAGGGAACTGGAGACTGGAGAGATTAAAGTAGCTTATGACCTTCTTTGTTATAAATTCTGATGATGATAATAAACTACCAGTCTTCAATCAGCCCGGCTTGTTTTGCCTTCAGGGCGCAGAGGTCGCCGACAGGATCAACCGTGACACGCGAAAGGTCAGGAGACTTCCAACCCCCGGACTGTTTGGCAGTACGTGATTTCTGTTGTTGTTGTTGTTGTTGTTGTTGTTGTATGTAAGTATGCTAGCTGCCTGACCTCTCTCCTCTCTGAGCTATTTGAGTCTATCAAATTCCTTTGTGATGATGTTTGTTGCTTTGGCAGTGAAGGTAACAAGACTGTAACAAGTCGATCCAAAAAGCTAGACTGTGTAATTAGATAGATTTTGTAAATTTATGCTTCAGTGACTTTTGTATCGCAAATGACTTCTTGCTTTGTCAATATTGTCCCAGCTTTGTCACAGAATGGCTGACCGTGACGGCAAGACAAAGGAAACCTCCAAGCAGGTGTTGGGAAGTAATATCGCCTGTGCAACATGATGTCAACTACTTCTCAACTATTCTTCTTGACACCGCTATGACCGCGGCAAATCTTTTAAGTTTTATACTACTTTCACTGTGTAGAATCATTAAATGTATGACTAAATCTATAGGGCATTGTTTTAAACTTTAAGCTATGAATATTTCAAAACACTAATGACATTAAGAAAACAATGAATATCCATTGTTGGTACTAAGAGATCTGAAAGAAAAGGTGAATTGATGAAAAAAAAAACGAGAAATTCAGATGACGTGGCCTCCAGTGGCCTATCTCGAAAAAAAGTGACATAACGTAGAATATGTCCTTAGTTAATGTATAAATCTGTTTTGGTCTTATTATTGTCACAAAATTGTTATTGGTAGACATCTCTTTGAAGTTGATAGTATGACTCTATCAACTTGCAGTACTAATTTTGTATTTGTCTAGCTAACAACAGGCTCGCCAGGAGTGTCTTTTATAAAACAAGACATCAATGACAAGTACATTACCGACTTTGTCTTGAGTGTGTATCAAAAGTGTTAACAGTTCAGTTCAGTTCATCCTCTGTGAGGTGACACAAATTTCTCCATAAGTCCCTGGTATGACAGGGTAACACACAAGGGGTACCTTGGAAATCTGCAATGAATATCTTACGAAATTCACACATGAACGTTAGGGGATGGGATGTAATATTAAACCAGTAGTAATCTATCATAGTAGAACTGATCAAAATGCATGTATCCTCAACCGTCTGATACATATATCCGTATGAAAATCAATCCTACTACATACACCTTCAGTTGTCTTTAGTTATTACAAAGCTGCCTTACGATGTACAAATATCACAGCATAGTCTGATAACACCAGCCTAGCTAAGTTAATTTACCAAAGCCCCCACACTGGGCTAGCACCTTGGCTATGATATTACTTCATGCGAAAGAAAAAAGACAAACACACACTATGAATTAATACATAAGTAGGATGCTATCATGGCTTGTTTCAGACCTACACCACTGTTTCAAGCTACTACTTCAGGATTCCAACACATTTGTATGTGGTAAAACAACATCACATTTGTTCTCAGTGAATATCTTTACCAAGCCCAAGTCAATCTTTACTGCTTTGTCAACAATGTTACATCAGTTACATATGTCTGAAACCAGCCTTACATCCCCAATGTTGTGAAAAGATGTAAGAAAGTTATGTTCAATATTGAAGTTGTGCTTATTGGTGTGACTGACGGGGATATGATCATAGTAGTGATAAAACAGCGTCCTGTTGCGCACGTCCGTGAAGCAACTTACCTTATTTAGATGTAGACTGCTGTTACAAAATAGACTGTCTACTAGTAGTCTAAGATACCATAGATATGGAACAAAACGCCCAAGTCTCTATTTCTGAATGTTTTGTTGTATACAATACAAGGTAGTGACGAAATTTGATGCACAATAACCTGATTACATCTTAGGTAATAGTATTGTCCACCATATGGGATTTGAGCAATGATGTAATTGAATTGCATAAAGTATGAGTACTCAATCATTAGCAATACTACTTACGTTTAATACCGTAAAATGTTCTTTATATAAGTAAACAGGGCTTTGTGTGATTTGACAAGAAATCATGGAAGCAACATTAGTGAATTTTGTGAAATACGCTTGTCAGAAACACGTTGCCATGGCAACAACAAATTTTCAACAAATTTCATTACCACCCGCAATCTGAAAGTAAGTGTTAAGAGAAGACGTATCGGTATATATTACATGTTCTTCATGTAAGAATCAATGTAAGAAACATGCCCGTATGGAAGATGTGATTTTTGTTTTGTTTTTTGAGAACAGGAGAAATTAATGCGCCCGCGGATGTCATCCATAAAATTAATTTGGTGTGGCCTAAGGCAAAAGCTTGCATACTATTATTATTGTTCTCATTCTCTTCACGTAATGTCATACGTGATAATGTCTCTAACTTGATTCAAGAAAGTTTGGATTTTACTGTGCAAAGTTCTTCGCAATGTTATGATATTGTGATTTTGGAATTGTATCAAGATTGTATGTTGAAACATTTTTGTACTAAGAACGGAATTCGGATTATGTTGTAACATAATCCGCGAGCTTCTTACTGAATAAAATCATCATCATCAACATCATCATCATCAATCATCATCATACTGACCATGGTAGATGTTAGGACTATTACTATCGAAATGTTTAAGTACATATGGTTTGTTACGGACAATGTAACCTACAAGGTGTGAACATCTCGCTTATCTAGTTCCATGAGTTTGGTATCCTCATAATTGAAAAGAAACACACGCATTTTCCAAGAACACCCGGAGTGCACTCAGCTGAAGTCCGACTCAGCGGAGTTGACTCAGGACTGTGAACAGAAATTTAGGGTACTCAGTTGCCACGTTTCCCAGACTCGGCTTGAGTGACCTCGAAACCATGCTCGCGCCCCTCAGTTGGGGGGATGGGGGTGAGTGGTGATGGTAGATGGGGGTCTGAGGTCTGTGCAAGTCGGACTCAAGTCGCGTGTAAATCCACGGAGTCGACTCCGAGTCTACTAACGGTGAATTATGCAATGCTCAGGTCAAGGTTCATATGAAAATCAGTGATGGCACTTGGCGCAAGTTTGCAAATTCGTTTCTTACTCTTTACGCCGTAATTTTTCGGTATTTGTTATCTCCATGAAAAATGGAGATATAGCTTTGGGTGTGTCTGTGTGTCTGTCTGTCTGTCTCTGTGTTTCCGGAATACTTTAGTCAGCATAACTCAAGAACCTCTTGATGGATTACGAGTATATTTGGTATGTGCACGGGTGTTGTGAAGCCGAATTTCAAGGTCGATTTGGGGCCCCCTGGTTTGTGACATTAGTACTGCAGCAGAACTTCCATTTTTGTATCTTTTGACTTGGACATGCTATGGTCTTGATTTTTTTGTGGCATATAGCTTGTGATGTAATAAAGAAGCGGTGTAGGTTTGGGCCTCCTAGCAGTTTGCTCTGGAACTACCGGTTGTGTTATTGAGACAATCTTCTAAGGAGATTAACTGAACAAAGGAACGACAGAATTCCATGATATTTAGTATGCAGGTAGCTTAGACAGAGATGTACATAATGAAACAAATGATGCTAATTGGAACTTAATTTACATAATTCATAGGTAAAATCTATATTTTCAGTGTTTTCCATAATTTGACTCAAATACATGTAACATATGTAGTTTATGGCAAGTGGAACACATGACTTCCTAATTTACATAATTAATGCAAAAGTGCTATAATTAATCTAAGTGGTAAATGATAAACAAACAAGCAAGCAAACAAAAACAATTCCAACAAATATACACTATGTCTCATGTTTACACCTATGCTACTGGACGCTGAGGGAAAATGGCCCACAAAAGGTTTCTATGCATGTAAGTAATGTATGAATTAGTGCTTTCGATACCAAGAAGTTTCTTTGAACAAATTGTTGCCCTCTAGACGTCCTTCAGTCAAATTACACTTGCCTATAACGAGTCTGATGATTCCTTGATTATGGAAGTCCTGGAACATGACGTACTCCTCCTCCATCTTGTGATTGGGGCCGTAGCCTCCTTGATCATAGTAGTGGTACGAGACGTTCCTGTTGTTGTAGGTGGGCAGGGGGTAGTAACCGTACATGGAAATCCGGTCGCAGAAAGTCGAGGCCAGGGCGAAGGTGTTCATGCCTGTTGACGGGAGTCTCCAACGTTTCCCAGCAAGTTTGCGGTACAAACTGGAAGAGAATGTCACGACGAACAGTCAGTTATTTCATTTCAAACTAGAGTTCTACGACCTCATACCTTCGCCAAATGATTCTAAACTTTTCGACTGATGTATTATGAGCGTTTCTCACTGATTATTCAAATAACGTCATTGCATGAATTATATCTTCTCCATCCAAATAACAAACAATTCTATTCTAGACATTTTTTATCCATTGTGCCAGTTGGGTCATAACAAAAAAAATCTAATCATTTCCAGGTCTCATCAAGACCTGCCCACATAACAAAATATCAATACAATACATCCGGGCCTTCTCGAGCTATGCTGTTCATCCACACACACAGATACATACACACATATAAACGATACCCAAAACATTAGGCCGAGTGCATTGCAGAAGTTTGACGTTTACTGACACTTTAGCTAGTGACACTGGAATCAAATATGGGCACTGAAAAAAATAATGCTTGATAGGGCAATGTGGAGTGAAATATGTACCTCTTGTTTGGTCCCGGCTGATACAGTATTTCGCTATCAATTCACAATTATACCTAAAACATGTCACTCCATGCAATGGACTAGACGGCAAATATTTACCTTCGCCGAGAAGGTTATGCATGGGGTAGCGTTTGTGTGTATGTATGTATGTATGTGTGTAAAAGACCAGCATAACTCAAGGAGGCCTGGATGGATTGTCTTGATATTTTGTAGGTGAGTAGGTCTTGATGAGACCTGAAAATGATAATATTTTGGGGCCTCTAGGGTCTTGTTATGGTACTGCAGCGGAACTTCGATTCCTGTTTGGATATCTCATGTTCTGGACATGCTATGGAACTGATTTTTTGTGTGGTAGATAGCTCTTTCGACAGAAAGTAAGTGGTATAGGTTTGGGCCCCCTGGCGGCTTTTTTGGAACTGCAGGAGCACGTTTTGCTTCAGACTGTGAAAGGGAATAACTCAAGAAGGGCTTGATGGATGGTCATGATTTTTGGTAAGTAGATAGCTTGAGTGATGCTTTGTATGATTAGACGATGATTATGCAAATAAGATGCTGGTTTGCATAATTATGAGGCAATTTAAAAAAAAAACCCGCTGTGTTCCATGATATGACTACTCAAATATGTGACATTTGTAACTGAGTAATAGAGGAATGTTGAAAGATAGAAAATATGCAAAAGTAGGCCTACTTTGCATAATTAATGAGAAACTGCTTTAATACATACTGGTAAATGACGGCAATTTTATACTTGTGGCATCAAATGTGTAAACATCACTCAGGCTGTCTAAAGTCATGGCGATCCGTCAACACCTTCTTCTGTATCAAACTCTGAAACAAAATTGGCTCATGCAGTTAGCTAGCTCGGGGGCCCCACACCTACACCACTCCCTTCACTCGGAGAGTAATAGAAGGTAATAGAAGATAACCAAGGGTTGGGGTGTATGGTTAGGTAGTAAGTTTTCAAATTGAGCCTTTTTCGCGTGGAACCATGATACATACCATCGTCATCAATACCAGATATCCAGCAAACACTATGCGCATCTTGGAATGATAACTGGCCGTGAAAGACAATAGTGGCAATATCTATCATAACACAAGACACATTCCATTTTTGTTTCAATTGACTTACCCTTTGTTGCTCATTGCAGACTGGTGCGAGAACGCCAGTGTAACGGGGATTTTGTTGTCTCGGATGACTCGATCTATGGCCCTGAGTTTACTCTGTCCGAAGGAGTCCACAGTGGAGAGGGAATAACTGAATATCATCCCTGGTGATTCCCTCAGTCGGGTGAGGGTAGCCCTTCTTCTTTCTTCTTCTTCTTCTTTGTCCTTTATCGCGGACCTATTCTTTGCTGCAATGCAGAACGCCTCCAGTTTTCTTGCGTCTAAGTCAGTGCAGACCGCCCCCGACTTTGTTGCTTCTAAGTCAGTCCAGACCGCCCCCGACTTTGTTGCTTCTAAGTCAGTCCAGACCGCCCCCGACTTTGTTGCTTCTAAGTCAGTGCAGAACGCCCCCAGTTTTGTTGCTTCTAAGTTTAAGTCAGTGCAGACCGCCCTAAGTGTCGTATAGTTTATCGTTGTGAGGTTAGTATTCTTCCCCACATCCTTGGCGTACAGAACAGTTGGCGGGAGGTTGTTCCGAATGACGAACTCGTGAGCGTCAATCTCCGCACCACAGCCGCTGTCCAGCAGTATCCCCCCGTTCCCTACCACTGCGCATGTCCGGTAGTGTTTGACGCGTGTGTGCGTGACGTCACAGGGCTCCCCTGTTGAGTGGAGAAGTGTGAGGCTTGCCGGGTTGCACTTCTTCAAAAAGACGTCGATGTCTTCGAAATCGATGATGTTCCGTTTGGGGTCAAAATACTTTCGCGTGATGTTTCTGTGTACATGTGGAAAGACTATTGCTTTAGAAAATGCTGATACATGTAACAGGTTAGCTATTGGTCCCGTATCTGTATTAGCGTTAAACACAAATAAGGTTGCAAAAAAGTCAAGGTCTGTTCCTAGCTAATTTGTACAGAGTAAAATGGAGTACATTCTTGAACAAGGTCACTTTCTTTACTGAACGTCTATTGTGAACAGGCATAATATTGATTGCAATAGTGTATAAAGTAGAGTGGATTTATTCCTCAAGCTAACCGACATATTTCACACCGCAGTCGTCCCACAGTTAAGACTCTGTAGCCGCATAGTTCAGCCTGTTACCACTGACATTGTCATTGACAGGCTGAATAAAAGTTCTAAACAGGAACTATGCGGCTACACAGTCTTCACTGTGGGACGACTGCTGTGTGAAAGATGTCGGTTAGCTTGAGGAATGAATCCACTCTACTTGGTATTGATGGCAATCTTGGTTATATATTTGTACATGTTAACATCATAGTATTCACTTTTTTGCATCTATTGTTGTAGAATACATTGATTTTACGAAAGTCCGGGGACTCCCTTTACTTTCATGTTGTTGTCGTAAATTAAGTTATCTATAATGGTAACTTACCGAATTTGGTGGATTCGTTCCATGTTGAAATGGTCCAGTATGCTGTCTGTGGTTTCAGGCCCTGATGTGTGGTCGGACCAGTGAGCTACCATATGTATGGTTTGAAAATGAAACTTGCTTGTCCATCCGTCGATCAGAAGGAACACCAGTAGCAAAGTCGCGACAACCAACACCATGGACATAAATAATTGTCTGATCGTGATCATGGCTGTTCAGCAGTCTGAGAGGGAACAAGAAACGTAGTATCGTATGTGAGCCGTGTAGCTTGTTAATGAGATATAATATTTGGTTTCAATCTATTCATGGGGCCGATAAAGGGCAATCTATGATCCACCTAAACACGAACCTTCTAAGCCCTGTTATTTTTAGGCCTGATCCGTTGGGACTCTACACGCGGACTAATTCAGGCATGAGACCTTAACTAGACATGTTTAGCTGTCCAGTTGGTGGAAGTTTTAGGACATTGAAAAACTGTTAAGTGTACTTTGAAGCCTGTTTTTGTTCCTTGTTTTGCACACGATGTTATGGCCGTCTGTTCAGCTGCTCCCTCCCCTGAATTGCAATCTGGAGCTGGGGCTTTACGGTGCTGGTGAGGTCAAGGCACCATTGCAGCACAACATGGACACCTGATCTGAGGTCACTCCAGGTGCCATGGCGAACACTATACTCCTGACAGACAGGCGCATGGAGTCAAATAAGACGGTAGCGAAGGTAACTTAACAAACCGGGGCAACCTGCTGTATGATGAGATGGCAAACGTTTATCAACAGTACATGCTCTACGGTCTCCCAGAACGTTACATATACACACTTTCATACAAATTTTAAAACATTTACTTTTTGTCCCAATGAGCAATTGTAAGAGTGGCTAAGTACTTTCAAACATCAAATACCATGTCGTCTTCAACGAATTCACTGCTTTTCTCACCTTCCCAGTTTCCATACACACGCGCACGCGCACACACCCACACATACACGCACGCACAAACACACACAAAATACGCACAGATTCATGCGGACACACACACACACACCGACACACAGACACACTCACCGATGTGCCCAATCCGGAGTCACGTACCCCTGGAAACGTACATCGCTTTGATACACCTGCAGGAATTGTCAAGGTGACCCATTAACAAACGGACGCATGACTTTCAACACAGAAGCCGAAAATCACTGTTCACCCCAAATACACGACTTCTTACCTACCTTAGTTTACAATGTCATTTCAAAGCAGATTACGGGCAGATTACTCACTTTTTTCCCCGCACTTCCACCTGTCGCGGAAGAACTAGGGTGTGCACCGTTAACTAGACTCCTCCCCCTTGACCTTGTTGAAAAGCGGCCATGATGGCCTACTGTAATACAAGTAAGCCTCCGAGAATAAATAAAGGCCTTGCCTTGACTAGACTAGAGTTGCCCGCCCCCCTAAGAATGCCCGAAGAGCGGAGCCCGTTTTTGATGGAACATTCGCCCCTGCGTTGCTCCCGTCTCCCGGTGTGGGTCTGCCGTTTGGTGGCGGTGTTGGTCGCCCTGTTATGTGGGGCTAGCGTGCTGACAGGGGTCGTGTTTGTGAGTAGCGCTCAGAGAGAATTGGCTCGCTCAATATTGTCCCAGCTTTGTTACAGAACGACTGACCATGACGGAATGCCGCCAAGACGAAGGGATATCACCTTGGCTGGACAGAGGAAAAAAAGGACAGAGAGAGAGAGAGAGAGAGAGAGAGAGAGAGAGAGAGAGAGAGAGAGAGAGAGAGAGAGAGAGAGAGAGAGAGAGAGAGAGAGAGAGTTGTAAAGACAAGTAGTCAGTTTCTTGTAGAAAGTACATTTAGATATGAAACTGTTGTTGTAATTTATGCGATTTTTATTTATCTGTTATTTTAAGCAAAAATATAACCAGTATTCCTCATTTTAGTCATATTTATGTCATATAAGGTATGCTAGTACTTGTATGTTGGTACTTGTGTATGTAAAATATATCTGAAGTAACTCTCAAATCAGACCACTTTCACCCATTTCAGTCACATAATATCTGAAACATCTCAACTCTGAAACCATTATGTCTCTGTGACATCGACGTTGTGAGTTAGCCTGCTTTAGGCATGTTCGAGCATACAACTAGCTACGTTGCCTGAATGACAAGTGTAAAATAAACAAAGTGACAAAGGACATTATCAGGTTTCTGTTGTTTTTAGTGAACGGTTTAAGGATTTCTATAACAGTTCTCATGGCAGCGAGAACAGACGAATGTAATGGACACATACACAAGGATGACCTCCATTGACCTTAGGAGGTAAGGTGTTCCGCTCTGAGATTCAAATGAGATTCAAATCTGATACGGTGTCGATGTGGCGAAGGGCGTCCCAACATTCGTTAGTCATTCATAAACAAGTTCAGTCGCCTCTTCATACCTCCCTCCATGCTACAACCTGATGTACATAATGACACAAAACATTCGACAACAGAACTCGACATCTTCCAGTCCAGTTGTTTTTATATAACAGTGAATTCCTTTTCTGTGCACGGTACGTACATATAGAATACAACACGGGGTATTCCGTATCACCCGCGGTACCAGCCCGACCGCGGGTAGGATCGCCCGACGGCGCGCGCAACCGTCGCAATTACCCACCAGCCGCAAGAGGCTCTCTGTTGCCGACAGAGCTCGACCAAAGTCAAAATAGGTCAAAATAGCGTATACGTCCGACAATTGCTTGAATGCCGAAACTTTCCTACCTTATCCTGTCAGACATAAACAAGCTTTCATCTCAAATGCTTTTTGTATCAGGTGGGATCGATCAAGGGCAATTGATATTATTTTACTTTTTAGCCCGCACTCTACACGCGGACTAATTCAGGCATGAGGCCATAATGGTTAAGCGTGTCATCAATTTGAGACAATAATGTTGGTGTGTTGCTGGTGTTGTTGTTGTTTGGGTGGGTCGTAGAGATGATCCCACTATTGTGGCGCTATTGTGGCGTCGCGGTGGCGCAGTGGCAGGGTGTTTGGCCCCAGATCCCAGAGGTACTGAGTTCGAATCCGGGGTTCCCTGATTTGTCCCGTTGACGTTGTTCCCTTAGGAAAGCACTTTACACGACTTTCCTCACTTCACTCAGGTGTGAATGAGTACCTAGCTTCGGTAAGGGACGTCCCTCGGATAGGACGTTAAATGGAGGTCCTGTGTTTGAGAGCCACACCTCGAGCACGTTAAAGAACCCACTGCACTTATCGAGTGGAGTGGTTCAAAACCTACAGTCCCATGGCCGCACATGGGGCAATTGTCGTATTGAGGTCACCTGAGTTCACCAGACCCTAAGCTTGCGATCTAGCCCCGCCAATTGTGTGCTCCTCGCAATTCAGCACCTGGCTGCGAAGGAGAGTAGTCGGCCTACGCAATAATGGAATAATAATGAAGTAATGAAGACCTTTATTGCACATTTCTGCCACACTTTTACATGTCACAACAAAACATAATACAAGTACAGTTAGAGGATACAAAAGAATATGACTATCATTAAATAAATTCTACTTCTCCTCGCTTTTCGGTTATAGTAGATATAAAAGAACAGACGTGTTTTTCAATGGGAGGTTTGTCTAGTCGCATTAGAAATATGAATTTTTGAACAGTACTTAAATGTGTGAAGTAGGGAAATAGGTTTTCTACAAGTTTATACAGTTCATTTCTTTCTTTGGTATATAATCCACATTCTACCACAAAATGACATTCGTCTTCTACTCTATTCGAAGTACAATGTTTACACAATAATAATAACTATAACTTGTATGATACGGATTAGTAGACCCAAGCAGTGTCCACCCCCAAAGAATATGATATACCTATACCCTTAGAAAAAAACCGTAAGCAGACACGAGGGCGCTATGTTTCGAGAAATGCTGGGCATGCACGCCACAAAAGGTGTCCCTAAAATGGAGCTGTGTGTTTACCTTGCGGTCAGAACACCATTGTACCCATTTCAACATGGTCCGTGACCTGATCTGAGGTCACTCCAGGTGTCATGGCGAATACAGTACTCCTGACAGAGAGGCGGGTAATGAGGGGGTACTTGGGACGATACCCACTCAAAAAAAAACAAAAAAAAAACAACAACTGAAAACAGAGCAGACCGAGTGATACTATCCTCTGATAGCTGAACCATACACCACTGTGACCTCGGTCCGGTGAAGGTCTCACTCCTGAATTACTCCGAGTGTAACACAAAAGAGTACGGTCTAAAATATAATTGGGGTTCAAAGTATGTGCTTATAGGTGGATCATAGATTCCCTTTTATTCATCCCACCTGATATAGTAACGATTTGAGATGGAAGCTTGTTCATTACTGACAGGATTAGGTAGGAAAGTTTCGGCATCCGAGCGATAGGTCGGACGTGTACGTTATTTCGTCATGAGTGCTGCGGTCATGCGCCGGCGGTGCAAGAGAGCCTCTTGCGGATAGTGGCTAACTGCAGTTATCGTTCCGTGCGTTGGATTTCGGGGATTTTCTATGGTCTAAAGAACAAGTGTGCTCGTAATAGAAAGCAAAACATATCCAAAAAGCGTTTGTTTACTGTATATGCAACCACAAATGTGCGTACGTTACCACTGAAGTCAATCAATGGTATCTGAAACACCCTTCTTGGCGTATGAGATCTTGATACAAATGAAAGAAAATTTTCCCAAAAATCAACAATTGGCACTACGCCCGGCATTAAAAGAAAGTTTAGTCGGGATTTAATGTACGATTTTTCAATTTGCGTTGCGTACCTTATCCGTTGCCATGGTAACGGACGAGACCATATGTTGTGTGTTCGATTTACGTCAGACTCATCCTTCTATGAGAGTTCTACTTACATATCCGCTTAGGAAGGCCTTGTGACGGCAAGTCATATATCGTATGTCTGTATTCAGCAACCCTACCGCACCTGTTTTTGGATTAGACCACTTTACTTTAGGGGAGTGCTTTACTGGTTTCTTTGCTAATGAACTAATCGCTACTCGATTGAACGCTACATTACGTTCCGGTTACATACAATCCTTATAACAATTTTCATAAGCTCTCTTCACCCTAACATGGTCTCTTTTGATAGTAGACAAACTACACTTCTATGCGAATATATGCGGTCATTGAGCAAGGTGTATGGGTAACGCCCAGATTAGAGAAAGCCACAATAAACATGGCGACCAGACAGACTTGTGTCCTATCTCTGGCCTGTGCAGTACTCTTTTCGATTGCTGTCTACATGTTGATCACCATGAAGGCGTCGCAGCACCTTCGCTACTTTTCGTTTAATCAATATTTGAGGTCAAAGGCAGTTTTGTCTTCACACAGGTAAGTTCAGTATGAGGTAATGGCTGTTGATTATAGCCATGACTAACCCTGCAGGGTAGCTTGTCGACCGTTATGATGGGAACCGTTGGGATAATTGCACGCAGAATCATGATGATTATAACAGTTACCTTGAACTCTTTTGGGTGAATTAAGAAATTAAAGAAAATATCTGAATCTAAGATTTGGGCAAGGCAAAGGGTCTAGAAGTCATTTTTGTGGCAGGTGGCCCGGTCTATATGGGCCTAGTGGATGTTCCCGTTTGAGTCGTCGGCTTGAGTACAGCACCCATAAGTCTATTTGTTCACATGTTGCAATTATGACAACAACAAAAAAAGACTATGCTACCTGCCACAAAAAATAGTTCTAGACCCTTTGCCTTCGATTAGTATTTCTGTACTGCGGGTATCAAGATGAAACAGCGCCCCTGCGCCAGTCAACCATGACGGTAAACACATGTCGTTACACATGGTAATCTTGTACAAACGTTTAAGCAAATAGACCGCCACGAGTTAACGATCACTACTATCAACGACTTCTGCCTTGCCGTGTCCGGTAGAAGCAAAGTGCAAGTGGAGTACTCAACACGGTAATCTGGTCTTGTGGTTGTTGACGCGGGATCTACCATAAAGTGTATGCAAGCGGGTTTAAACGTTTAGACAACGCTGTGACAGAATGAATTTTCTGAGTTGCACTGCGTTAACCATGTGTTTGTCGCTATGGTTGGCTGGCGCTAAAAGGCCCCGATGCTGTGCCGTTGGAAAATGTAATTTACACCTATTTCCTCACTCGACGTAGGTGACAATAATTATACCTTAAGTTCTAAATATTCCTTACATTATCTCTGGTACATATGCCGTCGGTCTCAATGGCAAAATAGACCCCTCTTTCTTCTTTCATTTCGTGCGTAGTCATAGTTACTTACTGTCGATCTGTTTCTACCTTTTTCATAGGATCAACTCCACAAGAACAACTGAGGCCCCGGGAGTAAATTTCAATTCATCGGAAGTTAAGCGATTAAGGTGAGACATTTTCGTCGTGCAATATGAAGAAATTATATCAATATCTAATACAGATAAATTGTCTTTGGTGCCTATTGTTATTTTGATTCCGATAGCATTCAGAGGTATATAGAACTCCCCTTAGATTAATTGCTGTATAGTTGTCGGATTAGGGACGGAGATTGGCGTTTTAGAAACTGCTGCGAAGACCCTTACAACAACAACCTCTAGTCTAAAAGCGTGGTATTTGTTTGTTGAGTAGTGGAATGGTCATGTCGATTTTGTTCTTTCATGAATTGAAACAACTTTTTCTGTGTTCTTAATAGAAAGTGGGTTATGACGCACTTTAACCCCGACACAGATCTCACCGTAAACAAGTCCCAAGTCCAACTTGGACAATTGATCCAATACGAAGTTAGTTTAGAAAAATACGCCAAGATCACTGAGGACTTCTTCCGTCTGATTCCGGAGTCGTCACCTCTTCTGGGCAAGCACTTCCGGTCTTGTGCAGTCGTGGGGAATTCTGGGATTCTTCTAGGCAGCCGTTGTGGTCCTCAGATCGACTCTGCAGACTTCGTGTTCAGATGTAACCTTGCCGCTATCGAGGGGTTCGTGAATGACGTGGGGACAAAATCTAACTTCACCACCATGAATCCTTCCGTTCTTCCACACGATTATAAAGGATGTCGAGAAAATATCAGCATACGAGAGAAATTTGTCAAGCGACTGAGTCTCATTCACGACCAGATTCTGCACATCCCTGCTTTCGTAACGGTGAACGGGCGTCAGGACGTGGAGTTTACCAACGCGATGATACTGGAACATCACCTGCCGATCAAGGCTTCATATGCACCAAGGGGAGCGACTGAAAGAATGAAGGCGTGAGTTATTGATTTGCTTAAAACTGCACTTGCTTTTGATACTACCTTAATTCATAGCACCTTAACCATTGGGTCTTTTTCTCGCTTGCTGCTTGAAAACGCGAGCAACTTTTTCTAAATTAATCTGAAAGAACTCTTCTTAACTACTGTATTTGTATTGTAGATGTAAATGTGTTTGTACTCTTGTAATTACTTACTGAGTACATACTGAATCTTATCTAGTTTATAGCCCTTGATGCTCTCATATCCGCTGATACATACACAACCAGACTAAATCGAGAAACGGATCGGCTGAGCACTGCAGAACATCCACGACTCTCGGTCCATCCCAACACAATCTACATTTTCAGTTTGTTTTTTCATTTATCATTTTCTTTTTTTGGAGGGTTTCACATTTTTTACCAAACCGACTAAAACAGGATGATTAAGCCTACAATCTACAACTATTTAAGTTCAAACTGTCTGTACATTGTAGTCAGTGATACGCTGTGCTTTTTCTGCATGTTTGACAAGTGGTTGCTTTTCAGACTGTGGAAGGATTCAGACTTCAATCCGAAATGGCCATCGACGGGAAGCATAATGTTCGCCCTGGCAGCCTGCGTGTGCGACCAGATCCACTTGTACGGATTCTATCCGTTCGGAAAGAACAAGGACGGACGAGAGATAAAATACCATTACTATGGAAGCGCAAGAAACCTTCTCCACCATAACATGACTGAAGAGTATCGGGCGTTTCAGACGCTCCACCAGCGGAAGGCACTGGTACTGCACACAGAGGCTTGTAATGAAGACGTACTGTAAAGAATCATAAGTCCGTCATGTTTGATGTGTCATTTTAGCTAGTCAATTAACCAGACCGATTGACACGTGTCATCATTGTTAACTTACTGATATTCTGCTTACAAAAGGGTGATGCACCGATGTGCGTTGAAATCTGTATGTCTAGAGAATTTTGTTTGGAGAATTTTATTGTAATCATAACAAAGTAGATAGCTTATTGCTGAAGGTATTCAAGTAATCTAAGTATGCGGCTGTTATTCTTTCATCTTTACATTTCAACTGTACACATTATAGCGATATCTGGTTGTATTGTACATTCATTGTATATATTCAACATATCTGCAAAACTTGAGGAAAGGCTGAAAATAAAATTTCAAAATTATGTATATATATGCGAAAGAAACTTTTCTTGTCCGTAAATGTCCTTTGGCGCAGCATAACTGTACAGTTTTGAATTGTTTTGAATAGAAGCATGCCATTCTTGTATGATACAAGGATGAGGATGAGGACCGAGTTCCAATAGAGTGGGAGCCCGCATATTCACTGTGTTCTACTATTTTTGCACGCAGTGAATATGCGGACTTCCTCTCTATTGAAACTCTGAAATACTATAATTCCGTAGTGGTGAATGATGGGAATCTCATTCTTGCAGCATTTGGAAGTCAAGTAAAGTTGAACATTATTAGACATAAACCATGCAAATTAGCGCTTTCTTTGCTAAGATGATACTTTCATACTTTGACAACTTGTTTCTTCCTGGGTCTGTGTCTTCGCATCTATATATCAAGATCCTTTTGATGGATTTGTCTGAAATTTTGCATGTTAGTAGATAAGCAGGGTATCAAACACATTAGCCACACCACAAACACCATAAATGCTTCACGGAGATTGTGTCCTTCAGTCTGTTGTTAACTTTTAAACTGAAAAATATGAAAATTTGGACCAGCAATGACAAACATTAAGAGCACAGAGGGACACCCACAAATGAATATGCATTCAACTTACGCATGCGTATTAGGCCGAATGACAGCTTTTTGTTTGCTGCCAAGCATACGTATAAGGACGCCCAAACATTACTATGCAAATTCATCTGAGCAGTTGATTTCTTGGAAAGTTTATGAGATTGGCCCATTTTGCATTGCGTCATTTACCAATTGAATGTAAATGTCAGGCAGGCATTTCTTCATCAGTTTTGGAATTAGTCTGGTTAAGGCGGCGAATACTCACCGGCAGTTATTTTCAGTACGGACAGCTAGGGCGAAACACCTGACTGTCGACATTGGGGCAAACTGACTGAAGGTATTTCTGTTTTCTGTTTTCCTTCATTCCTCCAGAAGTACAACTCATCTTCTCTCTGCGTTTGTTCTTGTGATGTTTTCTTGCAACATAAGTCTGTGAAATTTATTAAATCTGTCTTTGTATTAACCCTCATCCGTACATACGGGGTACATTTGTACCCCAAAGCTACGTTAAAGTAGTTAGTAGTTTTATATTTTTTTTGGTAGTATTCTCAGTATCATTTTTGTTTCATCATATATCAGGTATTTGTCACTCAACATGGTATTAAGCTAATCTGTATCTGTATCTGTATCTATATAGCCTGTATAACCGCCATTCGGCGTAACACACCAGCTTCGCAGGCACGCGGCGCGGCAGCAGCTGGTTATATTACACCGAACGACCTGTCACGTCTAACCTTCGCATATCTAACTGCATGCATTGTTTAAAGCTATCTAATGAGGATGCTTCCACTGTACTTGGTTGTAACGAGTTCCACTCTACGATCGTTCTAGGAAAATACGAATTTTTAAACACATCAATCCTAGGTTGAAAAGTCTGATACTTAAAGGCATGGCTATTTCTTGTCCTTTTCTGAGCTGGTATTAGATACTTATTAGTTGGTACGTCCACCAATTTATTAGTCATTTTGTACATCATGCATAGTCTGGACATTTTCCTTCTCTCCTCGAGTGACATCCACTGCAGATCTGTTTTCATTTTGGTGACACTAGCACCCCTGACGTAGTTGTTCGTGCAGAATCTGGCTGCTTGGTTCTGTACCCTCTCCAATTTATCTTTGTCTTTCTTAGTATATGGATCCCATACTGTTGCTGCGTATTCTAAGTTTGGTCTTACGAGTGATGTGTACGCAAGTGACTTTACCTGCAATGGGCATGCCCACAAATTACGTTTGATCACTCCTAACGTCTGTTTAGCCTTGTTTGTTATGTTGTTGACATGGGCACCCCATTTCAGGTCGGTTGTTAATCAACACACTGCAGAATTTTGATTCATGTATTTATGACGTTTTTCTGATAAATTTTCTTTTGGGGTGCCCGAGCGGAAAACAGTAACATATGTTCTTTTATTCATGTATCTTTATCCTTGCCAAATGACATGGAATGTGGCAAAAGTGTGCCTCTAGCATATGCCTGGTAGATATTTGCCATTTTTGTCAGCCATTTTTTTTGTTTACCAAAACATGCCAGAAACACCCCCGGTGTACAAATTAATCAGTCTGGCGAATCGTGCGTGATAGGTTAAAGCTGTAACTGCCAAAACAACTTCTAGATACAGATAATGAGATTTAGTTCTTTTGCTGTAAATATGTCGTGACGTGAATATGTACATTTATACATATGTTTCATTTTGACTTACCCCATATGACCCCATTGTCGGCAAAGTTAGGGAAAGGGGTCTCCAGTCTGGCTCAAAACTAGCACATTGGGAGCCGTCCCTGCCGAACCATTGACTTATTAATCATTACCTAGAAGTTAGCTTGACTGCCTCCTTGATTCCCCCATTCCTATCAATCATTACCTAGAAGATTATGTTTTTCTTTAGCGTTGTATGTTTGCATGTATGTTACTGAACAGTATTACTCAAGAAGCTATGGGTGGATTGTCTTAGAATTCGGTATGTGGTCAGGTCTTGTTACATGGAAGACATGTCTACATTTTGGGCACCCTATCGACAGCAGGACAACTTCCTTTTTTGTATCATTTGTCTTTCATCCTTTTTCGAGACCCGTAACATATCTGTTTCTATGTTTTGAATATTCACTTATGGGTTTGGTAAACCTATCGTTTATATATCAAATCTGCTGATCAATATCTTGAATCCATTTTTTATGGGAAAACACCGTGAAAGAACACCTCAACGCTGTGTAGTAAGAGTAGTCTTTTTTTCACTGTAAATAGAATGTAAGATATCATGGATTTGTATTTAGAAGAAAAAAACAGGTGAAACGGTTATGGGGGTCGCTCGCTGAAATTGAAACCCAGTGTCTTTTCCTCTGTCCACCGTTGAAAGTTTCTTTAAGGGGAGATATGTGATATGGAAACGGTGGTGTTCGAACGTTCCTGATCAATCGGAACATGCATGAGTGAGCGCAGCATTTCGCGTCAGAGGAATCATGCCATTCAGTAACACAGAGGAAGATATGCAAATGATCTGGGGGAAAAAAGCCTTCCTTCCCCGCCTTTAAGAGAATGAGCAATCCCGTGGTAGTTTGCCTTTGCCGTTTCACAGAAAGGGGAACTCCCATTATCACCACATACAAATGACACTACATACAATGAGAGTTTAGATAGTGGAGCCGTTATTCCAAAGAGGATAAATCAAGAAAGGAACAATGGATCTTCTTGATCTTCGCCATGTGGGTAGCTAGCTGAAAACACAATGAAATGCACATTACTAAGTAATTCTTGATTTCTAAACTTTAACTTAATTTTAGCTGACTTAACGGTCACTAGTCAACAGCTAAAATGTCGTCATCACAAAAATTTGATCACTTATATTTAAGTTAAGTTAAGTGCCGTGACCTACTCCATTTTCCCTCAACCACTACTTTTTCCTGCCGCTATATTAAAGGTATGCAAATTATAACTAATTGACCTCTGTTGATAAGGAGCAGAATTGTCGGCTCCGGACTCAGAGGTATTGCCAGAAAAAGACCAACGAAAGATGGAAACACCCAATAGTGAAGAGACAGGCCCTGCCCCCGATGGTGCCGTTTCTGGTGCTCCTTCGGTCGGGTCTGAGCCTCATGCGTATTTGGAGCTTGGTAAAGACGGGCCCACACTTCATTCATACCTCCGTGTGGGGGACCACGTAGTGGAAACACCCGCCAGTAAAGACACAGGCCCTGTCGCCGATGGTGTCCCTTCTGGTGCTCCTTCCGTCGGGTCTGAGCCTCATGCGTATTTGGAGCTTGGTAAAGACGGGCCTACACTTCGTTCATACCTCCGTGTGGGGGACCACGTAGTGGAAACACCCGCCAGTAAAGAGACAGGCCCTGCCCCCGATGGTGCCGCTTCTGGTGACCACAATGATGCTGCTTCTGATCCTCACACGTACTTGGATCTTGGTAAAGACGGGCCCACACATCGGTCATACCTCCGTGTGGGAGACCACGTAGTGGCCTTTCCTCCGGAGAAAGTGGAGTTCAGCTCCGATAACAACGACCAACCAGAGGATCCTTGCAAATACAAGAAACCCGAGGACGTCAGCATTGGTCACAGGGCAAGAGGTATGTCCGTGTACAATATTGAATAAATTCGAGCTCAAACTACATAAGACGTTAAGCTAAATTGTAAATGACGGTTATAGAACAGTTTGAAAAAAAAAGCAAACCCCAAAAATGGATATATTCGGTATTGCATATATGTTTGACAGTCCTGTGGTTAGCTATTCCATGTTACACAATTTCGTTTTTATTTGATTTAACCCTTTCAATTATAATTATGGTCACTTTGCATATTGGATTCATGTAGAGCAATGCTTGTCTGTCCTTCAACACAACTTTTCTACAAATCGATGGGACCATCTTTTTAGGTCAATCAATCAATAAATGGGTGAATGGATACATAGTGAATAATCAGTTGCTTGTTAGTTCTAAGGTACTAGAATGAAAGAATGACAGCGTCTTCTAATTTGATTATTAATTTTATCCAATGGCATTGAAATTTTGTGGGATATGGATAAATCGTCATTTTTCGATTTATTTCAGAACGTGCCATAGAGATGTGGACTAAGGCAAAGTCAAGTAAAGTCTGCCTGCTTTCACTGGCAGTCGTACTCCTAGCGATAACGGCAGGTGTTGCACTGGCAATACTGGCACCTCGTCTCGTACCTGACTTTCAGGTGGGCCATAAAGTCATTTTGAACTTGGAATAAAATCAGAGCAATCGCCACGCATCGTTGGATAATCAGACAATGTTCAGTTTAATATGTACTATGACGTACCTGTTGCCTTATTTTAAAGCTATGCGTTTTTTTTTATTTGTAGGAGGTACATGAGACAGGGAGTCAGGTCTTCATGGCGACTGGGGCGACCCTGAATGCGTCAGGTACGCCATTGTTGATCACATCGTACGAAGATAACAGCTCGACCTCCTCATCTTCGTCATCGGCATTACAGGCAACAGAATCACAAACTACCACTGGAACCGCTGTGACCTTGCCAACCACCGCCATGACCTTGCCAACCACCGCTGTGACCTTGCTAACCACCGCTGTGACCTTGCCAACCCCCGCTGTGACCTTACCAACCCCCGCTGTGACCTTGCCAACCACCACAATGACCTTGCCAACCCCCGCTGTGACCTTACCAACCCCCGCTGTGACCTTGCCAACCCCCGCTGTGACCTTGCCAACCACCACAATGACCTTCCCAACCACCACTATGACCTTGCCAACCACTGCTGTGACCTTGCCAACCACCGCTATGACCATCTTAACCACTACTATTACCTTGCCAACCCCCGCTGTGACCTTCCCAACCACCACAATGACCTTCCCAACCACCAGAATGACCTTCCCAACCACCAAAATGACCTTGACAACCACCACTATGACCTTCCCAACCACCGCTATGACCTTCCCAACCACCGCTATGACCTTCCCAACCACTACTATGACCTTGCCAAACACCACTATGACCTTGCAAACCACCGCTGTGACCTTGCCAACCACCACTGTGACCTTGTCAACCACCGATGTGACCTTCCCAACCACCAAAATGACCTTTCCAACCACCACAATGACCTTGACAACAACCGAAGAGACCTTACAAAGCATCGGCGCATTTCCGATGGGTAAGCAACGCTTATATTACCGTATGATTAATGCATTGAAGTTGTCGATAACGTGCCGTAGATAGATTCACACTGATATGACCCAAATGAAATGCAGTATCTTTGCGTTTCACCTGTCCGTGATACTGAAATAGTTACATGAAAGGACTTAGCCTTTGGTCTGGATAGGAAATCCAAGATTTCGGGTAGAAAGTTACTGTTGCAGTAGTAATGATCACAAAAAAAAAGCTTTTTAACATGAACCGACTCTTATGCCATTTTGGTCACATGAGTATCCTTCACATATCTTGCTTATATCCTGTTCTCTTTCTAAGTTTCTGTTTGTATTTCTTCTAACGTAGTGTCGTCCTGATTGATATTTGTTTATGTAATTGGTTAGCTGGTACGAGTTTCAAATTCTTCTCCCTTTCTCTCAGCTTTTGCAAATAAGTCTTATTTTGCATGATTTGCATACCATTGTGTATGTCTCTGTATGAGTGACATTAATAATAAAACCTGTCGTGATTAGTTTTTAATAAGCCATAAGCTGTAAATAAAATCAACTGCAAGATTCGTTTGCTTATCATGCAGACATGACCATAAATGAGTGCGCCAGAAGCCCGTGCCAACATGGACGCTGTGTGAACAAAGATGGCGGGTACAAATGTACCTGCTCACCTGGATGGACTGGACAGAACTGTCAGCAAGGTGAATTGACTTTGCCTTGCGTTTACTAATTCGTTTAACCAACACACTAGTCTGAAACCTTCCTTTCGTATTCCTGTCATACAAATGGCTCAAATTGACATCAGAATTGGACATGAATGTCACTTAGATGTCTCGAATTCAGGTTTAATATGCAGCTGATGTGATGATTTTTCGTATTAAACTATGAAATTCCTTTCTTCATACCACAGATATCAATGAATGTAACCCAAACCCATGCCGACATGGACGCTGTGTGAACCAAGATGGCGGGTACAAATGTACATGCTCACCTGGATGGACTGGACAGAACTGTCAGCAAGGTGAATTGACTTCGTATTGCTATGGATAATTCGTTTAACCAGCATTGCCCATCAAACCTTCCATTGACTTCAGAACTGGATTTTGATGGCGGTCAATCTAAATTTAGGTTATACAGCTGAATTTATTATCAGCATTAAATGTCTTTCTTCATACCACAGATATCAATGAATGTAACCCAAACCCATGCCAACATGGACGCTGTGTGAACAAAGACGGCGGATACAAATGTACTTGCTCACCTGGATGGACCGGACGGAACTGTCAGCAAGGTCGATTGACTTTGCCTTGCGTTTACTAATTCGTTTAACCATTACACTACCTCTATAGCTAAAACCTTCCTTTCGTATTCCTGTCATACAAATGGCTCAAATTGACCTCAGAATTGGATATGAATGTTACTTAGATGCCTTGAATTCAGGTTTAATATGCAGCTGACTTGATTAGTTTTTGTGTGTGTGTTTAACTATGAAATTCCTTTCTTCATACCACAGATATCAATGAATGTAACACAAACCCATGCCGACATGGACGCTGTGTGAACCAAGATGGCGGGTACAAATGTACATGCTCACCTGGATGGACTGGACAGAACTGTCAGCAAGGTGGATTTATTTTGTCTGCTTGTTCTAACTCGTTTATCCAACACTACCTCCCAAACTTTCTTTTCCTACTCCTATCATGTAGATTGCTCAAATTGTCTTCAAAATTGGATATCAATGACACTTTTTCTGTGTCTTGAATTCAGGTTGCACAGCTGACTTGATGATTTTTCGTGTTTAACTATGAAATTCCTTTCTTCATAAAACAGATATCAATGAATGTAACGCAAACCCGTGCCAACATGGACGCTGTGTGAACCAAGATGGCGGATACAAATGTACCTGCTCACCTGGATGGACTGGACAGAACTGTCAGCAAGGTGAATGGACTTCGTATTGCTCTTGATAATTCGTTTAACCAACATTGCATTTCAAACCTTCCTTTGACTCCAGAACTGGATTTTGATGGCGCTAAACTTAGATTTAGGTTATACAGCTGAGTTAATGATTGAAATGAAATGTCTTTCTTCATAACACATGTACAGACATCAATGAATGTAACGCAAACCCATGCCAACATGGACGCTGTGTGAACAAAGATAGCGGCTACAAATGTACCTGCTCACCTGGATGGACTGGACAGAACTGTCAGCAAGGTGAATTGACTTTGTATTGCTATGGATAACTCGTTTAACCAGCATTGCCTATCAAACCTTCCTTTGACTTCAGAACAGGATTTTAATGGCGCTAAATTTAAATTCAGGTTATACAGCTGAATTTATGATTAGAACTACTTGTCTTTCTTCATAAAACAGATATCAATGAATGTAACACAAACCCTTGCCAACATGGACGTTGTGTGAACAAAAATGGTGGCTACAAATGTACCTGCTCACCTGGATGGACTGGACAGAACTGTCAGCAAGCTGAATTGACTTCGTATTGCTCTTGATAATTTGTTTAACCAACATTGCCTATCAAACCTTCCTTTGACTTCAGAACTGGATTTTAATGGCGTTAGATTTAAATTTAGGTTATACAGCTGAATCTATTATTAGAATAATTGTCTTTCTTCATAAAACAGATATCAATGAATGTAACACAAACCCATGCCAACATGGACGCTGTGTGAACAAAGATGGTGGATACAAATGTACCTGCTCACCTGGATGGACTGGACAGAACTGTCAGCAAGGTGAATTGACTTTGTATTGCTATGGATAACTCGTTTAACCAGCATTGCCTATCAAACCTTCCTTTGACTTCAGAACAGGATTTTAATGGCGCTAAATTTAAATTCAGGTTATACAGCTGAATTTATGATTAGAACTACTTGTCTTTCTTCATAAAACAGATATCAATGAATGTAACACAAACCCTTGCCAACATGGACGTTGTGTGAACAAAAATGGTGGCTACAAATGTACCTGCTCACCTGGATGGACTGGACAGAACTGTCAGCAAGCTGAATTGACTTCGTATTGCTCTTGATAATTTGTTTAACCAACATTGCCTATCAAACCTTCCTTTGACTTCAGACCTGGATTTTAATGGCGTTAGATTTAAATTTAGGTTATACAGCTGAATCTATTATTAGAATAATTGTCTTTCTTCATAAAACAGATATCAATGAATGTAACACAAACCCATGCCAACATGGACGCTGTGTGAACAAAGATGGTGGATACAAATGTACCTGCTCACCTGGATGGACTGGACAGAACTGTCAGCAAGGTGAATGGACTTTGTATTGTTATTGATAATTTGTTTAACCAACATTGCATATTAAACCTTCCTTTGACTCCAGAGGCAGAACTGGATTTTGATGGCGCTAAATTTAGATTTAGGTTATACAACTGAGTTTATGATTGGAATGAAATGTCATTTTTTATAAAACAGATATCAATGAATGTAACACAAACCCATGCCGACATGGACGCTGTGTGAACAAAGATGGCGGATACAAATGTACCTGCTCACCTGGATGGACTGGACGGAACTGTCAGCAAAGTAAGCTGATTTGCGTAGCTATTTATAATTTGTTATTTCATACTTGTGGCAGGTGTAAGTTACTTTAAGGTGTACATAAACATGTATGTACAGGTTATGTAGATGTGCAAACCATTTGCAGATTTGAAACATTTAAATGGAGGTATAAGGACCCATGGTATACATATTTACCATTTACGTAGACAGGCAACATCCTCTACGCAGACTGTTCAGGTAAGGGTATATAAGAACCATAATTGTTGACTTGAGGTTCTCTTTTTGGCAGAAACGGTAAAGTTTCGAGCTTGCGAGGACCGAACATTGTCCATCCATTGTCGTGCTGGACAACAGATCGACATCGTGTCCGCACTGTTCGGCCGGACCACCAGGGCCTATTGCAGGTAACGTCCTTTAAGTGCTGCGTACCGGAACTGTTCCGTAAAAATCGATATTAGGTACAGGTTCAAAATACCGGATCATGAAGAACAGGTACTGTACCGATATAAATCTACACCAAGTACATGATTATTTTGTGACTGATCTCCTAACCTCATAGCCTCCTGCAACAACAAACATGACCAAAGTGACCAAAGTGACACATTGCAACAGCGTTACTAATGTGCGACAGATCATTCAAGCAGGCCGGGAGCTTTGATAGCAAGGCCGAGGGAGTTTTGCGGTAGAAACTTAGTTATATTCTTTGAATGAAGATGTTGACAAGTTGTAAACAGCTTAATAATGCTTCTGACATTATTGCAGGAGCATTCTTTATAGCCGCTCCACCAACTGCCACAGTCCCAACAGCCTGGCTCGGGTCAGGACGATCTGCCAGGGGAAGCCCAGCTGCTCGGTGAAGGCCTCTACCAGCGTGTTCGGGGATCCTTGTGCTTACACAAGGAAGTATCTGGAAGTCGAGGTCACCTGCACGAAACGATTTGGTAACGTATATGGCCTCCGTCGGTCAGTATTGACCATGGTAAAATCCTAGTTCACAAGAGCCCTACAGCATCGACTATGGCTAAACAGCCCTATACGAGAATGGCAGTCTCTGACACAAAAATCACATCTGTTTTTTGCGGATCCGATTTTCTTCTGCGCTGTGCATCAGTCTGGCTTCTCCTGATTTTAGCTGTCTGGTAACAGCTCAAATCAGATTTGGTAACGTATACGTAGCAAAACAACGTAACATCAATGCATCTGACGGTACGTGTACCACAGCCCTGTCGTTACTCCAAAAATAGTTACTCAAGCAACTGGATAAAGTATTGTTGAAGCAGTCAGACGTTTCAGACAGCATCCGCTATCTTTCGTCAGTGACTAAGGATAGGACTGTAGAACGAGGTTTTATACCAAAACTCAGAATAGATATGTTAATGAGGTTAAGACAATTTAGGATGTCTTGACGTAGTCTTCAAAAGAATATTAATTCAAGACAAGGTTGTATGCTAATAGTTCAATTAGCTACTGTTGTTTTAGTACAGTTTTAATACAGTTACCCGTTACTGTACAATGATACAATGATACAAATTAAAACTTGGTCTGCACCATAAAATAGAAAATTGTGTAATTTCGGTGTTTTCCACAAATCTTGTGTAGCAATCTTACAAACAAGGACCTAATATGTATACAGTATTTACTACTTGATTCGAAAATAAGGTAATGCTTGTACATAATGTACGTTAATCAAAGTACATCAACATGTATAGATTATAATACAACTGCTGGCATCATTCGGAACATTTGTGGGCACATATCATGCCAATCAAAGCTTTATTTGCATAATTAGTAAACTACAATTAATTAAGAAAGAAATGCAAGATACAAGTTCGTAAAGGTGTAAGATATTCGAACTCTTATTACTATTGTAAGGTTTGACTTCATCTTTGACATAACATTGAAAAGTTCATCTTTATTCACACAGGATACATCAGCCTGGGTTGCTGGAGGGACCTCAGTAGTCGTCGCGCCATTCCCTTACTCGAGGGGACGGATTCACGACTTGACGGCCAGTATGGGCTACGTGACAATGCCATTGAAAAGTGTTACCAGGTAAATGAATAGCAAGGTTCTTTTATTCACAACCAAGTATTAACAAGAACCGACGTTTCGATGACTTCATCAGGGCAATACTGACTGGTTTACAGTGCACTGAAGCTAGATGTTACTGCCAACAATGCAGTCCCAAACGTAAACTATTGTTGCATTAATAGCAACAATGGTCAGATGATGCGGTTCCAAATATAACAGTATCTATATTAATGCAACAATACTTTACGTTTGGGACTGCATTGTTAGCAGTAACATCTAGCTTCAGTGCACTTCGAACAAGTCAGTATTGCCCTGATGAAGATGACAGAGTCATCGAAACGTCGGTTCTTGTTAATACTTGGTTGTGAAGAAAAGAACCTTCAAGTTGATATTCAGTCATTCACCAACCTGATGAAATTATTCACGGATGTTTCCAGGTAGCACTTTCCCGCAACTTCCCAGTGTTTGCTGTTCAAAATGGCGGGCAGTGTTTCGGTTCTGCCGACGGGCTGAACACTTACAAGAAGTACGGACCTTCCAAAGCCTGTGCAGCGGACGGCGAGGGCGGGCATTGGGCAAATGCAGCGTACCAGGTTACAGGTGCGGCGTTTAGTTCCTTAACGCAATTTCAATTGCCGTTAGATAGAACCACGGGCAGGAGAATAGACAGAAGGTGTATAGAACTGAATTGTGTTTATTTTTACAAGCATTCACACGCAACTCCAGATGGAATTTCACAATCCAAAATCACTTCGATTTCCGGTACCGATGATTTGACTTCAACCGGGTGGGACATAATATAGCCATGTTTGGAATGGTCATGGTTCCTAGGGTCCCCTTTTCGTTCTCTGAATCAATATGTATATATTGTATGGGGCTCCAAAAACCTCAAAGTCAACAGTTCGAAGTTGTCTGACAATGAGGCATTGTTACTAAATGTATGTTACTACCCTGCTACAGTAGTGGACAAAAATATTCGGGGTAGTTTTAAGTTAAACCGCGAACATAAAACCGCCGCGAACATTTCTGCATTTACAGTATGTCTTACGTATATGTTTCCTGATAGCTACTAAAAAGTGGCGTGACGATCGGCGTTGCGGACAGGGGTACCCTGCTGAACACGGCAGTCCTGCTGAATGCGACCCTGACGGATCCAGACCATGCTGCTCCGCCAAAAACTGGTGCGGCGTCACTGCAGCCCACTGTGGCTGTCAGGATTGTGTCGACTACAGGAACACATACCGCCGTAAAATATTTTCATCCTTTGTAGATTTGTTGTTTTATCTCGTCCCATTGATGATACAAAAAAGAATGTACAGTAGAATCCGCTTAATTGCACCACCCATTTGTCAGCGTTTTTGGTGCAATTATCCGGCTGGTGCAATTATGCGAAATGCCCAGCTGGACCGCTCCACCATGAGCGAGGGGGTGTATTGTTAGTCAGAAACACTAGCACAAAGAAAACAGACGAAATTATTCAGTTATTAACTTTATGTATTGACCCTTTGCTGAAAATGAAGAAATGACTACGAACATGTTTTTATTTTGCATTCTTTCATTTTTCCACGCGATCTACCGCATTACAACACACGTAATGTTACAGGGAGGCATTCTGAAACATCACCATGCCACTCATGGGATAACAGTTTCTGTGTTACATTACGTAGAGTGCAGTTGTCGATTTACGTAAATCATGTACCGCCATGAAACTAGGAAACTAAAACTTGGTTACTGATTACGGGTGACCCACCTGGGACCTCCCATACGATTCCTATCAACGTAACTGTCAATGGAGACCGCATTCTTTTGTTACTCAAAACAGTTTTAAACATATTGGCGGTATTGCGCCTTTACACCGGCAGGTATCGGCTATTTGTACCGCGTTTGCCGATTTTAGCGCACCTTTTCAGTTAAGTTGTCGAGGATTTTTGAAAAAAAAAATTGGTGCAGTTATCCGGCATTGGTGATCATGCGCGGTGCAGATATGCGGAGTCACTAACAATGCAGTGAATGGGAACCGGTTTTGGATATTGGGATTCGGTGCAATTAAATGGAGGGTGCGTTTATCCGAGGTGCAATTACGTGGCTTCGTCTGTAATTAGTATTTATTTTAAATGGTTGTCTTCTCTACCTCATGCATCACACCCAACGGGTCCGTATGAAGGGGCACTACTCAATTCATGGATTACAATATAAATGGTTCATTTATCTGTCCATCTGAAATTAATTAATTCTTGCAAAAAATTAGTTGATTCAGCATTCATCGATGCGATTTTGTATTCATAAATGTGATGTTTTAGAAGATATCATTCTCCTCTGGTCTTGTGTATCGCTTTGAGAAACGAAGATAATGACCATACCACGAAAGTTGGAAAAATCTGGAGAAATTGCACTTTTGCCATGATGTGAAGACATGGTGGCATCATTTCTGTGTCAACATTTCGTATCGAAAAATGGACTTTAAATAAACGTAAATACGTCTACGACGCTGCAGTTAAAGCATGAATACACGTCGTTTTGGCAGGGCGAGTATATATATGGCACCGTAGTGTACCATGGCACATGTGGCTACTTTTTGTGTACGTTTGACTCCCGTATTAAGATAGAGCTGGCTTAACGGCTCTGTCTCCTATCCCCTAGGTGCATGGCTGACTCGGGATTCGTCATGGGTTGTGGACTCCACCGGTTCAGGTGACGCTACAAAAGCCTTGGATGGGGTCACTGGAACCACCTGGAACCCTGAAGGTACCGGCCTTAACTACAACAACTGGTACATCGTACTGGACCTCACAGCGCCTCAGACTCTGACCCGCATCGCGGTCAACACCTACGGAGACACCAAACATGACATCGCAGCCTTCACGCTGCAGACGTCGCAGGTAGGGAGTCCATACAGCTGGGAGAACGTCGTGTCCGTTACTGACGTGCAGGGAGGAACGGGCCGGCGCCAGGAGTTCGGCGGTTTCCAGGGAACAGCGCGGTACTGGAGGTTTGTGATCACTCGGACCCATTCGGGCGCGCAGCCATGGCTCACGGAACTGAACCTCTTTGGAATCTCACCAGGTAAGGGAAAATATCATCATTGTTTTTATGACCGATACACGTAATAAAGAGTTTAGCTCTGTATATGCAATTCCGTATGGGTTCCGTATTTACATTTCTTTGGTTTTAGTAAAGTTTGCGATCCATCCATCCGTTCTTGAGTTATAGCTATAATGTTGACCAACACATTTTGAAATGACTAACAGATTGTTGTGGATCCGCTATAACAAAATAGGTTTTGCTATTACAATCCTGTAATGAACAAGTGTCATTAACATAATGTAATGCATATGTAATAATCAAGGGATTTAGATTAATGAAATGGAATTAAGTAAAACCGTTTGCATTTTCAGTAGAAAACGTATCTCTTGTTGTGTGATGTATTAATTAAAAGTGAGACATGGTTTTAATAGATGAAAAATTCCAAGAAAAGGATAAGATGGTACCACATTATTAGAGTCTTGTTTAGGCCGTTAGTCTATTTCGCCAGCCAAATCATGTCCAAATGACTAAATAATAAACTAGTAGTTAAAAATTATAAGTGGAAGTTGTGGTCCATTTATTTGCCACAAAGAAGAGGAGCGACGATTCCGAGATGCAACAAATCCATTTAATGTGGCCTTATGTACCACGTGAAATTGCACAAAGTGTTTTTTTACAAACTTTATTCAGATAAACAAAAGATATAATACATGAAACAAAAGAATACAGTTGTACATACGCTGACAAATGAGTAACTTGTGGCAACAATCAATTGAAAACAAGGTATAACGATTCCCATTTCTTATTGTGTTTACCTATTTTGTTCCGAAATGTTGCAATATTTTTTCTCTAATCTGTATATATACTTGACAAAGGTAATAAATCTTTGGATGGATAGATTACACGAGTCGCGGTTTTTATATACAACTATGTTTCCTAACAAGATAATGACATTTGAAATGACTGGTGTTTCGCTTGATAAGTCCCCCAACAATACATTCAATGGGTTGCACAAAGTGTTCGCTGATACCTCTCTTTATTTCATCAACCAGGAGATTTTTGCCAGGTGGGAAAAGGGACATGCTACAGAGGAACAGTGACCATAACCAGAACAGGCAGGATCTGTCAACGTTGGGACAGTCAGACACCACATATACCCTTGGTACCACCTGCAGATTACGCATCATTCGGACTGGAGCAGAACTACTGCCGCAACCCAGACGGCAGTTCCGGAGTCTGGTGCTACACCACGGATCCCGAAATGAGATGGGAGTATTGTGACGTACAGACCTGTGGTAAGGTTGTATTTTGGTCACACTTTTACATTGTGCATACATCTCATACTGTTCTTCTTACACGAAGAAAGGTTAGAAAGTAACGTAGCATGGGAGACTGCATATGGAAATTTGCAGGGGCGCTATTGTGAAAATCTTCTAAGGAGAATAACTGAACAAAGGAACGACGGTTTTCCATGATATTAAGTATGCAGGTAGTTTAGACTGAGATGTACCTAATGAAGTGTAAATTATGCTAATTGGGACTTTATTTGCATAATGAATGAGTAAAATCTATATTTGCAGTGTTTTCCATAATATGACTCAAATACATGCAACATATGTAGTTTATGGTAAGTAGAACATCAAGAGATAACAATTATGCAACTAAATACATACTTTGCATAATTGATGCAAAAGCGCCACAATTCATCTAATTGGTAGATGACAGGTCTGTCAATATTGTGACATGTGTAAGTTGGCTAAAGGTGTTCATGACCAAGCATATATTATGTAAATGTGTAAGTCATTTGCATAAACAGAACAGTTCATGGAGATATGAGGTCGCGGAACTCTTGTTTGTGTACGTTTGACTTCCGTATTAAGACAGAGCTGGCTTAAAGCCCCCGTCACAAATGTTACCTCTGTTTATTTCATCAACCAGTAGACTTTTGCCAGGTGGGAAAAGGGACATCCTACAGAGGAACAGTCACCATGACCAGAACAGGCAGGATCTGTCAACGTTGGGACAGTCAGACACCACATATACCCTTGGTACCACATGAAGATTACGCATCATTCGGACTGGAGCAGAACTACTGCCGCAACCCAGACGGCAGTTCCGGAGTTTGGTGCTACACCACGGATCCCGAAATGAGATGGGAGTTTTGTGACGTACAGACCTGTGGTAAGGCTGTTTTTTGGTCACATTTTTACATTATGCAAACATCTCATACTGTTCTTCTTACATAAAGAAAGGTTAGAAAGTTACGTAAACATGGGAGACTGTATATGGAAATTTAGAAGTTGGTGCTGAAAAAAAAAGAAATAACAGAAAGTTTTATTGCAAGTTCCTGCCCGTGGGCTAATTGCAAATACATTATAGAAACATAGGAAAAAACATACATGTGATCGTGCAATGTGACTGTCTTTGTTGCTACAATAGACTACTAGATACTACCGTTGGCTACATCTAGACAGGCTCGGTTTGGCTTCTTTTTTTAAAAGAATTTGTAGGTTCTGTGACTTTAAGAGGAAAGTGGCTTTTTGTTCATCCGTTAATGTGTAAACGTTGGGGGTATTTCATGATAATTTGTTTAAACAGTTCGGTTCTTTTAACAATTTTTTTTTCTGCATGCCACATTTCCAGGGTAGCGTGCGTAGTCCAGTGGTTAGCGATCTTGCCTCTGGAACTAGAAGCCCCGGGTTCGATCCTGGTTGTGTCGCTCACCCGACATGCACGCTACCCGAAAGAGTCGCAGTCCTTAGGACCCAGCAGGGGCTAAACACTCATTTATAACAGCGAGTAGAGAAGAAGTAAATGAATGCGAAATCCAACCTCGCAGCGGCATACTGTGAAAGTAGCACATCACATAAGAACATCACCAAAATCGATCGCGATATACATGTAGAACAGTTACTAATGAACTTTCATTCCTGAAGACGTTAAAGTTCAATTTCCAAACGATGTTGACTTTGTTTATTTCTCTTCCTACAATCAATAAGTATTTTCTCAGTTTGTAATAAATGATATTGTTGCCTGACAAAATTGAAGAAAGAACACTACAGGATTAACTTGTAGGTCACTGCAAGTTGTGTCATCTGATTACAGCAAATTGGTTTAAAGGGAAAATAGCACGATTGTACAAAAGCGTGCACTAAAGAAGATTATCCAATTCTGCATGTTGGATCATGTCTATGACTGAGAGAATATGATTCATGTACGTTAGGTTCTGCACCACCTTTATATCAACAATTAAAATTCTAATTTACCTTGTTGTAAGGCGAGCCTGACTAAATAGCGCTCCTAGCGGCCGACCGACTGTTACAGTCCCTAAGAAGAGGAGGTCATTATATGGCATCATTTTCGTGTCAAAACGCAAAAAACGTCATGTTTTTGGGTCTACACGTGACGTTTTGGGGGTCAATACGTCACGCATGGCAGGCCTACGTCACGCATGGCAAAACGTACAGATACGTGACGTACATATGGTTCTGCAATTTTCGTGTCAAAATTACGAACATGAAAAACGTACGTTTTCGGGTCCATACGACAAGTATTCCAGGCCATACGTCATGTATGGCATCATACGTCACGTACCAAACGTCACGTACATATGGTCCTGGTACTTTCAGATCAAAATATCGTTTTATCGTAAACGTCACGTTTAGGGGTTATACGTTACGTACTACATGTACTACATAAACGGCTTATGTTAACGTACCACGTTAACGTAACGCATGGACACCCTTCAAGTTATCAGAACAAACTAACTTAACATAACATAGTCATAACTATCATGACACATTACGTTAACGTAACATAGTTCTTTACGTTATCATAACGCGTGCTGTTGATACCTTGGCAGGGTATGGCATCATTTCCGTGTCAAAATTACGTACGTAAAAAACGTCACGTTTTGGGGTTTATACGTGACGTATTGGGGGTCAATACGTCACCTATGAAAGGCCTACGTCACGTATGCCGGAACGTACGGATACGTGACATACATATGGTTTTGCAATTTCCGTGTCAAAATTACCTGCATAAAAAAACGTACGTTTTCGCGTCCAAACGTCACGTATAACAGGTCATACGTCACATAAGGCATATACGTCACGTACTAAACGTGACATACATATGTCGTGGAATTTTTAGATCAAAATATCGTATCTACGAAGACGTCACATTTTGGGGTTATACGTTACGCACATAAATGGGTTATGTTAACGTACCACGTTAACGTAACGTATGTACGACCTTCAAGTTATTATAACAAGCAACGTTAACATAACGTAGTCGTAGTTATCATAACGCATTACGTTGACGTAACATAGTCATTTACGTTATCATAACGCAGAGCGCTAACGTAACGTACACTAGAGTGAACCTCTATAATAGGCGTGTTCTGTTTACGTCATTGGTTTATGTTGTGTTTAACGTCTACGATAGACGCGTTCTGGTGACGTCATCAGTTTATGTTATGTACCGTGCCGTGTATGATAGACTTGTTCTTGTGACGTCATCAGTCTATATTTTGTAAAAGCCGCAGCACACAATGTATTATTGTGGGTACAAAGTAGTACGGACACAATTTTTTATGCCTGGCTAGAATATCCTATGTGAGAATTAGCCAGGTTTAAACTGTGCCGTGTGCATTCTGTTCGTGTATATTCGAAGTGCGCCATACTACGCGTCAACCCGTTCATTGAGTGAACCCAACAGACCGGCGATGCTCTTGTCGACTGTCCGCATCAAATCGTCGTCCAAATCCCGGAAGGTCGCGTACAGTCTTCCTATCCTCTGCCTCGTCTTCGCTCTGACCTGACCACAAGCCCTTTGCGAAATCTTTCGAGCGGCTCTTGAAATGTAAATCCTCCAGGGAACGACGAAGTTTCTCGTCCCGGCGCAGAGAATCGTAGTGGACCTCTGAGCGTGCACGTCCGACCCGACACTTGCCAACGCCATGAGGTCCCTTGTATCCCTTCACGGGTAGAGAACAAGCACGACAGTACTTGGAACCTGCTATGATCCTAGCCTCCGTTGCAGTCCTTTTCCCCGCAGCGTTTTTTTTTCCATTTTTTTTTGGGGGGGGGGGGGGGGGGGGGCGCCGCGTATCTGCTTGGGATCCCGTATCCGCCGTGCCCCTGTGTCCGCTATAGACCCTGTGTCTGCTGCTGGGGAAGCAAAAATAAAATTGAAAAAAAAAACGCTGCGGGGAAAAGGACTGCAACGGAGGCTACTATGATCCTAGCGCGATGCCGGAAGCGGAGACCTTGAAGGACGAAGACGAACACGAGCTGGAAAAACTTGAAATTTTAGAGAGAACGGACCATGTGGCCGGCACGCGCCCTGTGATCGCCGAGACTGTCGGACGGAAGTGGTCTATGCCGACGAGGGGAACACGTGCTGACAAATGTCGGGGGCGGAGCTTGACCACGGAGACGCCATACTACGCGTCAACCGTTCCATATATGGTGATCAGCCATTGCTTGGAAATCAAGGTGGTCGTGAGCTCGCTGCTTGTGTGGATTACCACCCAGCGGGCCGGGTGACAGTTTACAGTTCACTATAGTTTCTGTAAAGACGCATTGCATTATCAGAATATGAATTTACATGAATGTTATAGCCGACTTGATGGATAAAATATTGGGAAGTATAGTAGAGCATTTGTCATCGATTGTGTAACTATTGTGACATTAGTCCCATTCTCATCCATTTAAAACCTGAAATCGTTTTTCTGGCCTTGTTTGGATCTGAAATGTTTCGATTTATGTGGGATAGGATCACTATGTACTTCTGTGGAATACTGCCACACGGAAATAATGTTTTGGCCTGTCTATTAAAAGCAGTGATGGACGATGGTTTTAATCCCATATATGACCGCGGCTACAAGTACCCGCGAGAACTAACAGATCTGCCCGTACACATCGATTGTACTCGAAGATTCTCTCTCATGAACTTTCCAAGCCTCTTTGTGTCGACTTTATAGACACTCTGGTAGATCACACAACAAGGTGGTCTTTATACAACCATCAGAGAATCACACCTTTTTGTCTCCAGTTGGCTTATCACAATACAAACTTGCACCTGGTAGGGAGAGTGGGCAAAAAAACGGGACATTTGATATAAAGGTCACAATCTTCTACTCTCCAAGCAGAGGTTAGTGGGGCAGATCGTCACCGTTTTATCATATGCCCCGTTTTTTTTGTTTGGATGGGGCTAGCGGACAAAAAACGGGGCATATATTATGATAAAACTGTGACGAGCCGCCCCACAAACCTCTGCTCTGTAAGAGAAGCCCGGCCGTCACTCACTATTACATTTTTTTTGTAATTGCTGGCCTTCTCTGTCTTCCCTGACAGCAATAAGAAGAAGAAAAATGTAATAGTAAAGCTTTAACTTAAAAAAGAAAACAGCCGTAAGAGTCTGCAATGAAGGCTAGATCTTTCAACCAATATCGATCTTCTAGGAGCTCTTCACATCTGCTTTGAAGCCCAAGCATCTGCTTGGATCACAAATATCTGATGGATCCCAAACATCTGCTTGGAGCCACTACCATGTGCTTTTCTAGATAATTTTCGATAGCTCCCAAGCAGATCTATAGGTCACAATATCTGCTTTGAGTCCCAACATCTGCTATAACACCCTATTATCTGGTCGGAGCTCCAAACACCCATTGGAGCAGAACGAGAAAGGCACAAGCCTCACTCAAAGTGCCAGCCCTTTTTAGCTTTCCACGTCCGCTCGCCACGACCCGCTGCCTGGCTAAAAAAAAGAGCTGACACTCAGGCTAGAAAGGCATATTCAGGAAGCACATGTTAGTGGCTCCAAGTAGATGTTTGGGCTCCAAGCAGAACCTATCTCCATAGCCGACCCCCTTCATCCAGCTGACTCTATTTGGCCGATTTCTACTTTTTCCCCAGCGACCCGCAGAGACTGGTAGAGAAACTTCTATCGTGAGAACATTCACAAGGCTCAACCATAAAACCTCCTTGGCTCAACCAAGGCGCGAACCTCCCACTGGGACGTGCGCGGGTGGCTGCGCTTGTCCTAGAAATCGGTCATAAAAAGATTAGTAACCCGGACATTCGTACGGCTGTTAACATTACCACGCGCTAGGAGGGGAAGCGACACCTGTATTGAATAGAAATACTCCGCCCTGTTTGAGTTATCGCATATCTTTTAGGTTGCAAAACATACTTCTTCTTCCAGTTTGATACGGTCTTCGCAACCTATAGATCTGCTTGGAGATTATGGCACATCTATGATCTAGAAAAGAACATTTTCCAAGCAGATGTTTGGGCTCAAAGTAGATGTTTGGGCTCCAAGCAGATGTTTGGGATCCAAGCAGATGCATAGAGCTCCAAGGAGATCGATACTGGGTGAAAGATTTGGCCTCCATTGAAGACTCCTTCCGGCTATTTCTTTTTCAAGTTTTACTATTACATTTTTTTTCTTCTTATTGCTGGCCGGGATTAGGACCGGAAGGCCAACAATAAGAAGAAAAAAAATTTAATGATAAAGCTTTAACATAAAAAAAAGCCGGAAGGAGTCTGCAATGAAGGATATGAAATATATTTTTTCTGAGTGACGGCCGGGCCTCTTTGACTGTCTTTTACTAATCTCCAAGCAAAAGTTGGTGGGGGAGAATTGTGACCTCTTTATGATCTTTTATCAAATGCCCCGTTTTTTGCCTGCTCTCTCCATCAGATGCAAGTTCGTCCCATTCTCATTTATTTGGACAAGGAGGTAAACCTCCTTGATTTGGAACCTGAAACTGTTGTCTGGCCTTGTTTGGATCAGCATCTCGAATATTTAGATTTATGTAGGATATGGAGGGATCACTATGTACCTCTGTGGAATGATATACGGTGCCTGGTATTCCAGGATATGGAGTTTTGTATACGGGTACAATCTCTGCTGATCTATAAATGCTGGCACACGGAAGTAATGTTTTTGCTTGTGACGGGCGGCGGTATCAACTCCCCTGTACTTTTATAATAGGCTCTACGAGCCTCTGCGGGTCGCTGGGAAAAGAGTAGAAATTGGCCAAATAGAGTCAATTATATGAAGGGAGTCGGCTACGGAGATAAGTAGCCTCTAACAGGCTCCGTCCTATCGTTGGGAAAATAGTAGAAATCAGCCGAGGTACTCAGCTATACAGGGTAGTCCGCTATACAGTGAAGCTCCATTATCGATGGACGATAATGGAGCTTCAATGTATAGCTGACTTACCCTGTATAGCTGAGGACCTCGGCTGATTTCTACTATTTTCCCAACGATAGGACGGAGCCTGGTACAGGCTAGGAGATAAGGTCCAATATAGCGGATGGAAATGTTATCCTCCATGGCCAAAGTCCCCCGGCAAATGTTCTCTCTATAGCCGACGCGGTTAGTCTGGTAGAGACTACTTTTATAACGTGGCTTCAAGTATTCGCGAGGACTAACGGACACTAGCCTCTACCAGGCTCCGCGAGGTCGCTAGGAAAATAGTAGAAATCGTCAAATAGAGTGAATAGTATGCCTGGGGTACTCCGCTATACATTGAAGCTCAATAGTTTTATTAATCAACAGAACTTGCCGTACTACATTTGTTCACTGAATTGCGTCTATTGTGACATACGTAGTACGAATCACATTTAATCACAAACTATTACACAATTGCACTCATTGCACTATAATATTTCATAAAATCGGATCTGTCAACATTGTCGTTTTAAAATATTACTTCGTCTAAAAGCGAATAAACACATGTACAGCATTAAGTCCATTGATTATAACATAAGATGGTCAGGCAGCAGTAGCCTCCACCAGGCCCTCTCACGGGTGTATGAATCGTAGAATTCGGCAGAAAGAGGAATAATTAGCCAGTGGAGTCAGTCCAAAGTGAAGATCACATTTCGCACGTTTAGGGCCTGTGATATGTCGGTAGGTTCTTTGATGTCCAGTAATCACTATCTAATAAGTGCCAAGTAGTTAGTCTGGTAGAGACTAAGGCAGCAGTGTCATTTTGTTTCATTAAATATCCTTACTAAGTTAGGAGTGATGGAACTCGGCTGTTACTAAACCTAGTGGTGCGAGTAGTAGGCAGAGACAGAGTTTTTGAGTTTCTGAGGTTAAGTCCATATGACGCTAGTCGGGTTGGGGGCAAAAGGTGTACAGTTCTCTCTGATGTTTCCATGCTGGCAGCACCTTCAAAGTTTCGAGCCCGCATTGTTTTAGAGATGTGGCGTAGTCATGGTAGTGGCTGCCTAGAATGATTCGGCATGCGCGTCTTTGAACATTTTCAAAAGTTATTGACTGTTTGTTTGTTTGTGAGGCTGGCTGTGGTGTTAGACGCGTAGTCTCTACCGGACTAACTACGCCGGCCAAAGGGAGAACATTTGCCGGGGGACTTTGGCCATGGAGGGTAACGTTTGCAGGCCCAGTCTAGGGTTGCCTATTGGACCCTCTCTCCATGATAGCGGACTCCCTTCATACAATTGACTCTATTTGGCCAATTTCTACTATTTTCCCAGCGACCCGCGGAGACTGGTAGAGGCTAATAGACTGGTAGTGACCGTACACAGTATTCCAGGATAGGTATAATATAGCCGCAGTACACGGTCACCAAATCTACCGTCGAAAGACCTATTAGGTCTTAAGTCTCCGGAGCATAAACATACGTTTCTGGCCTTCTTCGTAGACTCGCAGACTTGTTACGATCACTGCCAGAGGGGGTTTGCCCCCGAGAGTTATGGGTGGAGGGGGAGGTGGGCTCTTCATAAAACCAAGGACATTATATAGGAAGGACAATAATGTCCTTGATAAAACATACAGTCAGCACCATACATTTCTAAGGGTTTTAAAGTTGCGCAGTGTTAATGTTGGACCATACTTCAAGTGAATCCACTTGATCCTGAAGGTTACTGTTTACGCACATTTCTGTTTTCTCCAAGTGTTAAATCGTCCACATATTTCCATCGATCGGCTAGACACTCTGACAGACCACACAGCATGGTGGTCTTTATACAATCTTCCTGTCATAAAGCATCAGAGAGCCACACCTCTTTGTCTCCAGTAAATATCACAAACTTGCACCTGGTGGGGAGAGCGGGCAATAAAACGGGGCATTTGATAAAAAGGTCACAAACTCTCCGCCAGCCTCTGTTTGCAGAGTAGTATGCTAAGAGAAGCCCGGCCGTCACTTTCATAGCCTCCATTGCAGAGTCCTTCCGGCTGTTTTCTTTGTCAGGTTATAGCTTTACTATAACATTTTTTTCTTCTTATCGTTGGCCTTCCGGTCCTAATCCCGGACAGCAACAAGAAAAATGTAATAGTAAAGCTTGAAAAAGAAAAAGGCCGGAAGGAGTCTTCAATGGAGGCTAAATCTTTCACCCAATATCGATCTCCTTGGAGCTCTTTGCATCTGCTTGGATCCCAACTATCTGCTTGAATCCCAAACATCTGCTTGGAGCCCAAACATCTGCTTGAATCCCAAACATCTGCTTGGAGCCCAAACATCTGCTTGGAAAATGTTCTTTTCTAGATCATAGATGTGCCATAATCTCCAAGCAGGTCTATAGGTTGCGAAGACCGCATCAAACTGGAAGAAGAAGTATGTTTTGCAACCTAAAAGATATGCGATAACTCAAACAGGGCGGAGTATTTCTATTCAATAAAGGTGTCGCTTCCCCTCCTAGCGCGTGCCGTACGAATGTCCGGGTTACTAATCTTATTATGACCGATTTCTAGGACAAGCGCAGTCACCCGCGCACGTCCCAGTGGGAGGTTCGCGCCTTGGTTGAGCCAAGGAGGTTTTATGGTTGAGCCTTGTAAATGTTCTCACGGTAGAAGTTTCTCTACCAGTCTCTGCGGGTCGCTGGGGAAAAAAGTAGAAATCGGCCAAATAGAGTCAGCTGGATGAAGGGGGTCGGCTATGGAGATAGGGTCTGCTTGGAGCCCAAACATCTACTTGGAGCCACTAACATGTGCTTCCTATACATAGATATGCCTTTCTAGCCTGAGTGTCAGCTCTTTTTTTTAGCCAGGAAGCGGGTCGTGGCGAGCGGACGTGGAAAGCTAAAAGGGCTGGCACTTTGAGTGAGGCTTGTGCCTTTCTCGTTCTGCTCCAATGGGTGTTTGGAGCTCCGACCAGATAATAGGGGGTTAAAGCAGATGTTGGGACTCAAAGCAGATATTGTGACCTATAGATCTGCTTGGGAGCTATGGAAAATCATCTAGAAAAGCACATGGTAGTGGCTCTAAGCAGATGTTTGGGATCCATCAGATATTTGTGATCCAAGCAGATGCTTGGGCTTCAAAGCAGATGTGAAGAGCTCCTAGAAGATCGATATTGGTTGAAAGATCTAGCCTTCATTGCAGACTCTTACGGCTGTTTTCTTTTTTAAGTTAAAGCTTTACTATTACATTTTTCTTCTTCTTATTGCTGTCAGGGAAGACAGATAAGGCCAGCAATTACAAAAAATGTAATAGTAAAGCTTTAACTTGAAAAAGTAAAAACGGAGTCTGCAATGGAGGCAATAAAATATCCTTTTTTCTGAGTGACGGCCGGGCTTCTCTTACATAGCAGAGGTTTGTGGGGCAGCTCGTCACCGTTTTATCATAATATATGCCCCGTTTTTTGTCCGCTAGCCCCATCCAAACAAAAACAACGGGGCATATGATAAAACGGTGACGATCTGCCTCACTAACCTCTGCTTGGAGAGTAGAAGATTGTGACCTTTATATCAAATGTCACGTTTTTTTTGCCCACTCTCCCTACCAGGTGCAAGTTTGTATTGTGATAAGCCAACTGGAGACAAAAAGGTGTGATTCTCTGATGGTTGTATAAAGACCACTTTGTTGTGTGATCTACCAGAGTGTCTATAAAGTCGACACAAAGGGGCTTGGAAAGTTCATGAGAGGGAATCTTCGAGTACAATCGATGTGTACGGGCAGCTATTGTGTCTGTTAGTTCTCGCGGGTACTTGTAGCCGCGGTCATATATGGGATTAAAACCATCGCCCATCACTGCTTTTACATTGTAATAGACAGACCAAAACATTACTTCCGTATGGCAGTATTCCACAGAAGTACATAGTGATCCCTCCATATCCTAACCCACATAAATCTAAACATTTCAGATCCAAACAAGGCCAGACAACAATTTCAGGTTTCAAATGGATGAGAATGGGACGAATGTCACAATAGTTACACAATCGATGACAAATGCTCTACTATACTTCCCCATATTTTATCCATCAAGTGACAGTCGGCAATAACATTCATGTAAATTCATATTCTGATAATGCAATGCGTCTTTACAGAAAGTATGGTGAACTGTAAACTGTCACCCGGCCCGCTGGGCGGTAATCCACACAAGCAGCGTGCTCACGACCACCTTGATTTCCAACCAATGGCTGATCACCATGGAAGGGTTGACGCGTAGTCTGGCGTCTCCGTGGTCAAGCTCCGCCCCCGCCATACAGGTCCTGAGCACGTGTCCCCCTAGCCTCCTGTGCAGGCCTCCTATAACGCGCGACATATGTATTGGGGGAGAGGGGAGCTCTTATGCCGGCAAGGGAGTTGTATAGACGAGGGGTCCGCGCGGACCCCTCGTCTATACAACTCCCTTGCCGGCATAAGAGCTCCCCTCTCCCCCAATACATATGTCGCGCGTTATAGGAGGCCTGCACAGGAGGCTAGTGTCCCCCCCAGACCCGTCTGCATCTCCGCTCAGACCACTTCCGCCGACAGTCACTCGGCGATCACAGGGCGCGTACCGGCCACAGCTGTCCGTTCTCTCTAAAATTTCAAGTTTTTCCAGCTCGTGTTCGTCTTCGTCCTTCAAGGTCACCGCTTCCGGCATCGCGCTAGGATCATGGCAGGTTCCAAGTACTCACAGTCGTGCTTGTACTCTACCCGTGAAGGGACACAAGGGACCTCATGGCGTTGGCAAGTGTCGGGTCGGACGTGCACGCTCCGAGGTCCACTACGATTCTCTGCGCCGGGACTAGAAAGTTCCCCGTTCCCTGGAGGATTTACCTTTCAAGAGCCGCTCGAAGGATTTCGCAAAGGGCTTGTGGTCAAGTCTGAGCGAATACGAGGCAGAGGATAGGAAGACTGTACGCGACCTTCGGGCATTTGGACGACGATTTGATGCGGACAGTCGACAAGAGCATCGCCTATCTGTTGAGTTCACTCAATGAACGGGTTGACGCGTAGTATGGCGCACTTTCGAATATACACGAACAGAATGGTTCACAATTCAATTCATCAATTCAGACAGTATATCCCACGGCACAGTTTAAATCTGGCTAATGCTCACATAGGATATTCTAGCCAGGCATCAAAAATTGTGTACTACTTTGTACCCACACTAATACATTGTGTGCTGCGGCTTTTACAAAACATAGACTGATGACGTCACAAGAACAAGTCTATCATACACGTTGTACATAAACATAAACTGATGACGTCACCAGAACGCGTCTATCGTAGACGTTATACACAACATAAACCAATGACGTAAACAGAACACGCCTATTATAAAGGTTCACTCTAGTGTACGTTACGTTAGCGCTCTGCGTTATGATAACGTAAATGACTATGTTACGTTAACGTAATGCGTTATGATAACTACGACTACGTTATATGTTAACGTTGTTTGTTATAATAACTTGAAGGGCCTACATACGTTACGTTAACGTGGTACGTTAACATAACCCATTTATGTGCGTAACGTATAACCACAAAACGTGACGTCTACGTAGATACGATATTTTGATCTAAAAATGCCACGACATATGTATGTCACGTTTAGTACGTGACGTATATGCCTTATGTGACGTATGACCTGTTATACGTGACGTTTGGACGAGAAATCGTACGTTTTTTTATGTAGGTAATTTTGACACGGAAATTGCAAAACCATATGTATGTCACGTATCCGTACGTTCCGGCATACGTGACGTAGGCCTTTCATACGTGACGTATTGACCCCCAATACGTCACGTATAAACGCCAAAACGTGACGTTTTTTACGTACGTAATTTTGACACGGAAATGATGCCATAGGCAGGGTATTGAGAGGAAGATTAATGTGTCCAACTCTATTCATCAAAACCTGACACTTTCTGGCAACTAGTACTAGCTAGCAGCGCCGTCAGTTCAAGCGTTTGAAAAACGTCTTATGTAAGGGCCCTCCCCGTTACGCCCATTTTTCATGGAGGTAACAAGTGTTAAAGATATTCGGCGATTACAGTAATAACTCGAGCTCCTCCCTTATGCAGAAAGCCGTTCGTACGCCGGCCTGGGTTGCTGGAAGGACACTGCTGACCGCGCCATTCCGACACTCGAGGGGACAGATCCACGCCTAGATGGGAGCGACTACCTGGCAAGGGTCAACGCTATTGAGAAGTGTTACCAGGTCGCACTCTCTCGTGGTTTCACCGTGTTTGGTGTGCAGAATGGTGGCTGGTGTGCTGGGTCTGCTGATGCGCAGAACACCTACAAGAAGCACGGACCTTCCACAGCCTGTGCAGCTGACGGTGAAGGCGGGGAAATGGCAAATGAGGTCTACCAGATTACAGGTTAGACTTTGGTAAAGGGTGCAGATAACAAAAGGAAGTGAATTTGCTTAACATTACCCTTGTAAGATATTGTTTATATGTGCAAATTACTCACATAATCTTTGCTGGGATAAGTATGCCATCATTTTAACATAACCCTTTTATGTACGTAACGTATAACCCCCAAAGATGACGTTTACGATAAAATTGTATTTTGATCTGAAAATGCCACGACCATATGTACGTCACATTTAGTACGTGACGTATGTCAAACATACGTAATGCCACACGTGACGTATGGCCTGGAAAACGTGACGTAGGGACCCGAAAACGTACTTTTTTTTCATGTTCGTAATTTTGACACGAAAATTGCAGAACCATATGTACGTCTCGTATCCGTACGTTTTGCCATACGTGACGTAGGCCTGGTATACGTGACGTATTGACCTCCAAAACGTCACGTATAGACCCCAAAACGTGACGCTTTTTACGTACGTAATTTTGACACGGAAATGATGCCATAGTCATTAACCTCGGCTAGCGAGAGATTGTGTAACCACAGGCTAGCTGTAAGGCTACACCAATGCAATTTGTTGTGTCTGAGATTCAAAAGAAATATTATGCTGAACTTGAAAACCAAAATAAAATCATAGCTTGAATTATAGAAAGGCTGTACCTTGGTACAGTCAGTTTCTTGGAGTAAATATATACAGAGCCATACTTCAGTTTCTTTTTTACTCAGTCCTCAGTCATACCTGTGTCTGAGATTTTTCTTAAATGCCATGCTTAGGTTTCTTTCTTTTTAGTCAATCCTCTGTTTTCACAATGTCCTCTTGGTTAAGAATTACTTGAATATTTATGGCAACACAGGAAACAAATTTGTATGGACTACCATTTTTCTAGTGATGGAATGACTGTGATACGTTTGCTTTTTTCTTTATTGTGCATTTATGCTCTTACAAGCTAGACTATAGGACATGGTGATAAAGCAGAAGTATAATTACAGTGACATTAGAATGTGATGTCTAAAGACTACTATGTACAGGTTCAACTTCTTCTCATTGTATGCATATATGGAGCTTATAATACATGATTTGTCTTTTTCCATGAGGAATTTGTACACAGAAAAGTAGTGAAGCGATAAAAAGCCTGGCGAGCCCTATGCACGTCTGTAGCCGCCATGCATCAGACACTGATGCCTGCGAATGATTGATTGATAAAAAGCCAGTCTTCTATCTCTGTAGTTCATAGTATCAAATTTGACTCTTGAAACTGTACTGGGGGTGGTCTATAATCGTTACAAATTACTGATCATTCAAAAATGACTGTGGGCTAATTGTAATTGAAGAAATAAGACGGCCTACATTTAGAATTTTAACTAAGTGCATCATAATTTATGTATAATGTTGTTTATTCAAAACCATAGCAACTGTTGACCTTTAACATGTTGACGTAAGGCAAACAATGCTGGTGAGAAGTAACGTTTTAGGTGTACTGTGTGAATTTGAAAGTGGTAAAAAGTACAATCATTTACTTCACAATCAAAAAAGGAAGTTGTAAAACAATTTATTTGACGTCATTAGCCTGAAAGGCTATTCGATTTCCAAAGTTTAGAAGTTGTGAAATTGTGAAATTGTGGAGAATATTGGTTTAAAAGTACGCTCGTTGAGATTCACCATACATACATAAAGAGCCTTTGCTTTTTTTCGTTAGTTACAACATAAAATGACATTTGTATACTTGAGTATTTTGCTAAATGAATCACGTTTCTTAATCATTGAAAAGTTTGCCACATCAGTTCATTTTATTGGTTCTGGAACATTTTTAGCAAAAGAAATTAGCAAATTAAAGGTCATGATTAAAACATGGCAGTGAGAAAGATATGCATCAGACCATTCTGAGATCCCAAAACTGTGGGTATGAAGCCCGAGAACCAACATATTCAATAGGCGTTGCTGCAGCAGAAAATAAATATCGTTGTAGACATTTGACAATTTCAATAAATTGTTGGATACACGCATTCTGTGTTCCATGAAAGTTTTATTCTAAACAATATGATTCTGTGAAATTATCTTGCTCCATGATGTACTCCTCATGATACGTCATTTTGACGCAAACAAGTACATAATGGTAACAGGATCTTGGGGCCAGTTGTGCTGTTTGTTTTGATCTCAGCAATAAACCCTATAGCAAAATCACCCGGAAACCCAGACTTGAGGAGGGGGTTCTCGCTAGAATTTACATGTATCCATCCGGTACTTGTCAACATATGTAGTGGGTTCGTAAGGCGTTAGACCAGCTTGTTTGGCCCAGAACCCTGAATCCTTGGAAAAGGCACTTTACAAGACTTTCCTCACTCGACCCAGGTGTAAAAATGGGTATCTGACTTTGGTTGGGGAGGTGAAAGGCGGATCTATCTATCTATCTATCTATCTATCTATCTATCTATCTATCTATCTATCTATCTATCTATCTATCTATCTATCTATCTATCTATCTATACACTTAACTATCTATACACTTAGTATCTACTTCCCATCTGTTATCTCTAGATCTATATCTACATAGCATTCAGACGACAGTATCCAGTTTCCCTTGGACGCGGGAATCATTACCAGCCTTCTGTTCCTGCTGGTACTGGGACGACTGACCGACGTCCCTACCGGAAATGACGTCCTTACCGGAAGTGACTTCCCTACCGAAAGTGTGCAATATGTGTGAGCACAAAAAACAAACAAATAAATAAATAAACAAAAAAATAATGTAGAGGGCGCCGCAATTCTTGGTTCTGATAAAATTGATTGACTGATTCAATTCTAATATAATATTTTACAAGAGAATTATGATTGATATTTTACTTTCAGCAAAAAATATGATCATGCAGGTATAGGTATCCTACTGCATCTGTATCTATATAGCTGGTATAGCCACTCTTCACCAGCTTTGCATGCACGCTTAGCTGGATAAATGCACGAAACAACCTGTCACACCTGACTTTTGCAGCAAGTGTTCTTTAAATCTACCCAGCAAAGATGGCGCTATTGTACTTATTGGACACAGAACGTATTTGCATTAATGTGTACAATATCTGCGAAACACTGCGATTTCCAATTAAGTTATCTTGTATAGAAACCGATAATGTAACATTCCGGGCGCGGCCATTGTGTATGCGCATTTGCATTTTGGGTATGTGCTGCCGTTTACCAGGCAGATTATGTTTGAATCCATAAGCCATTTCGCGCTGCTCATAATTAGACTCTACCAGTCTCCACGGGTCGCTGGGAAAATAGTAGAAATTGGCCAAATAGGAGATAACAATATGGAGATAAGGTCAAACCTTATCTCCATAGCCGACTCCCTTCATACAGTTGACTCTATTTGGCCAATTTCTACTATTTTCCCAGCGACCCGTGGAGACTGGTAGAGTCTAGCTCATAATCATCAAGTCCCTGACTTATGCTACGCTCTCATTTGCACCGGTACCAGTAGGGGGAGTAGTCCCGGCCAGGCCCCGAAGACACAAATATGTCCCGGTGGGCTGCTGGACACCGGCAGGATACCTCTCGGTGTTCTTACGATTAGCTTACGGTGCCTATTTGTTACCGGGTCCCGCTTTGATTTTAACTCCATGTTAAAAACTTCCAGGGCCCCGGCCATGCCCCAAAATAGCCCGGGAGCCACAGGGTGCCCCACGGGGCCACGTAGGGGCTTGAAAGTGAAAAAAAAAAACAGCCCATTAATTTCCTGGCAGAGCCCCCTTTCAACTGTGACCTACATGTAAGACTAAGCGGTTACTGTAAGAAGACGCAAACTTACCTTCTTTGGGGGACGACGTCGATATCGTCTTCTCCGGATGACGAGTCATAGTAACATCGGTCACTTTAGTGGCGGAAGAGACGGGAGTTTGTAATGTCAGTCAATTGCACGACAATTGTACACGGTACAATGTATGGCAACAACTATTACACATTTGCATGGTACAAAATAGAGGTATAGAATAAACATACTGTCTTAATTACTAATACAAGAAGGCTTTGATAAAATAGTACATGTACAACCGAGTTCAGCTAATCATTAGTTTCGGTATTTTTTAATGACAAAGCAGTCTTTTATATATTTGTATTTGTTTGCATTGTGGGGGTTGCTGCATCTGAAGATATATTCAAATCATCTATTTACTGTATCTTAGATGGCACCCACTGCTTAGGTGATCTCCGTATGCTCTGTTGCAATTTCAGTAAAAAAGATTTAAGAAAGAAATGCAAAACAATGTACCGGTGTGATAGGGCAGCTATCTGCTCACGAAGTTCGTCGACGCGTCGTTTTAGTTCTTGAATTTCTTCCGACCTGAAGAGGAAAATAAATGCGTAAGAAAAGAAAAACAAACATTATGCTTATGATGTTCACCAACATTGGTCGGTGGGAAGAATAGACAGAAAAAGGGGGCAAAGGATAAAAAGGCCAAAATCTTCCCCACCAACCTCTACCTCTGCTTGGAGAGTACGAAACTTGCCTTTCGGATAAAACATTCACCCCTTTCGTTCCAAAATTACAAACTTTCTGACGTCACATTGATAAAAATGTATTTTGGGAAGCATAGAATAACAGATCGAAGAACTAAAAATCAACATCTTCCGGTCCCAAACAATGAGTTCAACGGGACAAAAAATAAAGCTGGAGACAGCCAGCGTTTGGATTCGCACGACGATCGTATGGCAATTCTGACCGAATCCTTGAAAATTGGAATACCAACTTTTCGTCGCTGCTCTTTTGTTTCTCCTTCAAGATGTAGTTGTCGGCGCCAAGCTTCTGGAAGATCCGCTGACGTTGCACTTCTGAGGTATCGAAAATTAAGAAGGCGTCAGACAGTAAAAGTTTTAAAGATAGGTGGGTGGTACATGCAAATGATATTGCTTCTGTTCGTAGGGCATGAAATCTATCTGCATCTTTGTTCAGTCAACGGTCGTACACAGAGGGTCTTCGTGTAACAGGGTTTACAAGCAATACGTTGTAATCTAGCTGTTCCTCGTACATTCTGAGACGTCTCGAGTAATGTCCTGTGCTGCTGTGGTACTCAGTCGCTCCTTATATATACTGATAATGACGTGGTTGCGTCTTATCCAATCAGTGTGCGGTGAGGAAAGAGCGAGATATTTAACCTGGAATTGCCGAGTGTGCATCAGAAGACAGTGTCTGTCTGCCTCTTCTTCCAGACACCAGTCGTTCTGGTTGTCTGCGGCTGTTTGTATTCTTATCTTTCATTTTTATGCCTTGTGTATATATGTTGTAGTGGTGGCGCTAATATAGGTTTCTCAACTTGAGAGCGTCTTCACTACGTCTATAATCTCTTCTCACTTCTCAAAAAAGAAATTGAGAAAGGTGCAACATATATAACCTGGAATTGCCGCGTGTGTGCCAGACGTCTGTCTGCCTCTTCGTCCAAACGCCAGTCGTTTGGGTTGTCTGCGACTGTCCTTACGGGACGCAGCTGTCCACACGGCCCGCACCAGTCTCCCGGTCAGCGGCAGCAGAGTGAGCGGCGGCGCCCCCCACGGCCTGCCCACGTACTCGTGTATGAGGGAGTACCGGTGGAACTTCCAGAACTGTTCCGCTGTGCCCTGGATACTCTGGAATGTGTAACTGGGGAATATGATAATAATAATGATAATGGTTTATTGGTCAGGAATCACCCGTGCGATGGCAGCCAGCTGTGCTGAATTACTGCAGGGTTTACAATCACACAGTACAGTACACAACAGATACTTATTTGCTCCACACTTGCACTTTGTGGAAAATTTTAGAGTGGAACATTGTGGAACATTTTAGAGTGTTAGATACTCTATCGATGGTATTTGTGGTATGCTGCCGTGCTATCTTTTTTGTCGTAGAATTATATCGAGCAAGTTGTAGCAGAACACAAGGTTAAACGTGTGTATGACTCCCCACGCCCGGCCCACGTACTCGTGTATGAGGGAGTACCGGTGGAACTTCCAGAACTGCTCCACTGTGTCCTAAATGCTGAATGCTCTGGAACGTGTAACTGATAAGGATTTGGGGTGTTAGATAGCGACTTTCACCAATAAAGTTATCTTGTATCTGATTTGGAGCCGAAACTGAGAATGTGACATTCGAGGCGCGGCCATATTGTTTGGTACAACTTCGCAAACTTGCCGCAATTAGGCGCATTCCAGTAGGATACCCGCCTTACTTACTTGAACATGGCGATGAGCAGGTTGATGAGCAGCACGTTGGTGACCAGCACGTAGGCGGCCTGGAGGATGGACACTAACCAGGGCCCTGCAACAACCATACAGACATGCCGTCAGCATCTACACTCTCACTAACCAACTATCAACAACCTAGCAACCAGCCTGGAGGATGGACACTAACCAGGCCCTGTAGCAACAGAAGTCCTCATCTACACTCTGACTACAGCGCGTAGGGACTGTAACTCACGTGATCTTGATTTTCATATCAATCAAAACAGTTTTAATATCAATGAGATATCACTACAGTATTAGAAAGCCGCTAGGGGCTCATTATCGAAATTGACCTTTGTCTTCCCGACCCTGCTCCAAGTTATGCTGCCCACACACACACACACACACACACACACACACATACACACACACACACACACACATACACACACACACACACACACACACACACACACACACACACACACACACACACACACACACACACACACACACGCTCTCACAGAAAAACGGCACCTTAAATATAACCTTCTTGGCGAAGGTAATAACGATGACATGATAGCAACGGACACTGGAGGTAACAAATCACCGGCTACATGTCCCTCGGGGTCCGTCAGCAGCTGCGCGTACATGAGCCAGTAGGGAACCCGAACCACGTCCACAAACAGCTTCCAGCTCAGCGGGCTGTTTGGTGAGAGTAGCGCCAGCCGCACGACTCCGAACGCCAGGACGAACACAACCATCAAACTCAGGAAGATCAAGAGGTCCTGAAGCTGGAGGACACAATGGAGGAGTTAGTAGACGGTAGGAAAATGGCGCGTTACTAGTGTTATGACGGTTAAGGCGTGTAGGAAAGCATACATGTATTTGTCTACAAACATGAAGGCTTTTTTAAGCAAGCATGCTGTCAGCGTATCTTGGGATGTGTTTTGGAGGGACTTCTTTATCCTTCCCACTTAAGGTACTTGCATCGAAGGGAAATATTATCCCACTGCAATACAAAGACGCTAATCGCTGACAGAACAACTCAGACCATTTTCAAAATGTATGAATGTTGGCTCAATGTACGGTACTCAAATCTACCCCTTACCATTTCTCGGATCATGATGATCTTCGGTCCTATTTTCTCGTGGACGTAGAACATCTGCAGCGGGCGGTAAAACGCCAGGATGAGCGCGCAGGAGTACACCACCTTCACGGCCGCCATGCCGCCGCCCCCCAGCCCGCAGTGCAGGCCGAAGGCCAGGAAGAAGGTGACCAAGATGGCGGCGTCCATGCGGTTCCAAACGTCGCTCTGCCAGACCTGAAGCTTTCGTAACCAGCTGCGCGCGTCCTGGGACACGATCTGTAAGGAATGGAAAAGGAGCGGTTTGATTTTTATTATATTATTTTATTATAGATTTATCTACCTTCAGCTACATTTGGAATTTGATTCTAGTCCAGATCAATCTTAAATTGCGTCCAAACACCAGCTAGCCTGGTTGCCATCTTTTCAGGGTAGTGATTATTAGTAATCGGATGGCACCCAGGCTAGCTAAGGCTATAACAGAGTCAATGTAGTATTCATCGAGGGGAATTAAGGAGAGAAACAAGTTTGCCCCAAAAGCTCTGATTGGCCCATCAACCTTCATTGAACATCCTGAGGAAAACCAGTAAAATCTGTTCCATGATGTTACATACCAACAGAGATGAACTTCAATGACAATCACCTGTCTGATCTCGTCCAGTAGCTGCACACCCATCACCGCTGCCAGGAACCATTCCGAAGGGCTGATGATGTCATTCAGGAGGTCGGTCAGCAGAAACAGGCTAAAGAGCATCAGGAACACGACGTAGAACATCTGTTTAACAAAAAGTCAAAACGGTAAGTTAGCATCCGGATAGAGTGAGGACATCGATGGCAAGTCAGGTGATTCTAATTAGTTTGGGTCCAAACAACCTAACCATTACCCAAACACAACAATCTAAATTGTACGAATATTCAATATATCACACTGACCAAATGTACAACTTCAATGCATCTTTATGTACAATGAATCGTGAGGTATGAACGCTCATGTTGATTCCTAGAGACACTGGACTCACAGGTTCAGTAAATCCGGACGAAAGATGAAGATGATGTTGATTCCGATAACTTAGGCAATCGCGCTCACTTAAGGACTCCGGGTAGTTCGTACGTACCACGGTGTAGTAGAACTTGGTAATAGGTGCGGTCTGGTAGTGGTATATGGCTCGGAGATACCTCCTGATACCACAAGAGTGCGCATGCGCGGGAGAACAGCCGACCGTCCGAACGGTCCTTCTGACGTCATCGGTGAAGGTGATGGTGAAGACAGTGACGGGAAAAAAGATCAGTGAAAGGATTACCTGACGGAAAAGGAAAAAGTGTAAATTCTAGCTAGAAAACCTTTCTAACATGTAAGCTGAAAACTTAACGGATGCAAAAATGGCTTGCCGGGTAAAAACTGTGTGTGGTTCAAATTAGTTTTTCACTGGGAAACCCCGGTTCAATCCTGGGTCAGGACATCTCGGTCGGGTCTGCATGCGTCTTTCGTATAAGGGACGTAAAATGGGGGTTCCGTGTTCGAGGACGTGCCTCGAGCACGTCAAAGAGGGAGGGTTAGCAACCCGTCCTTGTAGAAATATATCCTGATACTGAAACAGCAAGAAAACTGGCTACCCTATGTGCCACTACGGTCTACAAGGTACTAGGTACTGCAAGGGTCTGAACGAGCGGACGAATAAATGATGGGGCCCACTTTCTGATATCCATGAATGCGACAATACTTAACGTTTGGGACTGCATTGAAAGCATTGCCACCTAGCTGCAGTGCAAAGTGAACCAGCCATTATTGCTCTGAAAAAGGTGACAGACGGTCATCGAAACGTCGGCTGTTTTGTTACTCCTTTGTCATGAAAAGATACTATATTCATGGTAAATTTTCTGTTTTGAACCAGCCGATGGTCCAGTAAAAGTGTCAAAGAAAGTTGAAGCGTGGAGTCCCACCTTCCAGAGCGGAGTGAACCACTCCATGTGGCCGAACCACACCCTGTTGAGGTTGGTCTGGCAGGCGGCGTGGCTCATGAACGCCATGTGCTTGCCGGAGTTGGCGATAGCCATGCAGGAGCCCTCTCCCCAGCGGGGCTGCGGCCGCGTCAGGAGCCCGAGGGTCCGCCGAGGGTCCAGCCGGTAACACTCGTCCATCACTCCAGCGGCGTCCTTCTCCAGCTGACTGCAGTTTTCACACCAGAAAATTGGGATTTTCAATTAAATCAACTCAAAAATCTACTAGCCTGGAATCCAAACCTTTTATAGCTCCCGAGTCTCCGCAAGTATTCGGGACTCGGGAGGACACTCGGGAGCTATAATAGGTTTGGATTCCAGGCTACAAACCTACACCACTTTTTTTCTGACATCTCAAGCTATCTGCCAGATAAATATCACGACCGTAAACATGTCCAGGACAAAGGGTACGAAAACGAAAACCAGTGGCGTCCGTCTCCAGCTACAGTTTTCATACCAGGAAAATTGGGATTTTCAATTAATTCAACTCACAAACCTATACTGCTTTTTCCTTACATCTCAAGCTATCTGCCACAAAAAGTCAAGACTGTAAGCATGTCCAGGATTAAAGATACGAGAGCAAAATTTGCCACTGCAATACCAAGAAACGCCACCAGGCCTATACTTTACCTTTACCTCCCCACCCAAGTCCTACCAACATACAAAATATTATGATAAGCCATCCATAGCTACTTCAGTTATGCTGGTCGGCCTATGCTAAAACACAAACAGACACACACAGCCAAACACAGACACCGCCATGTACACAGAAGTAATTCAACTAGCTACTGCTCGTCTGAACTAATGAATACACAACTTACTCAGCGAGACTCTCATGGTGCTTGTGCTCGTCCAGTTGTCCCTCAGCCTTGGACAGAGAAGACAGTTCTTTCAGCATCTTGCTGGCTGTAAGCGCCGTGGCTGATGCGAAGAAAACATAGGATAGTCACGAATTTGGGGGAAATCTTCGTTAATTTTACCTGCTTGTATCACAGGGTAAGAGCATAACCCGTTGGGCAACACCCTAATGTATACATATGATATGATATATATTACGGTGGCACTGAGGCCTTGTGGTCAGGGTTGTTGACGCAGAACCTGGAGGTACTGAGTTCGAATCTCTGACAGGCCCTGATGTTGTGCCCTGAAAAGGCACTTTACATCTATTTCCTCAGTCACCTATTTCCTCACTCGACTAAAAATGAGTACCTAGCTTAGGTTAGGGACATTCCTCGGATAGAACGGTAAATGCAGTGCCTGTGTTTGAGGGGAGCCACACCTCAAGCATGTAAAAGAACCCACCACAAGATAAGAGAGGGTACTTCCCGGTGTGAGTGGATCAAATGAAATCTGCCCCTTGCAGCTTGTACTGTTCAGTCCAAACCTGGTGTGTTACACCATGCGACGGTTTACCGGGTATGCAATACAAACGAAACAGATACAAACACAGTATATCGTTTATCTAGATCTGGATCAAATTCTGTGGATCCTGGGGCCCGAGTTCACGACTACAGCTCGGACATGCCGGATTGCATTCGTCATTTCGGATGGTGACGTTAAGCCGGCGGCCCCCTGTATGAGGGAGTTTCCGGCATAAGCCTCAAATGTCAAACCTCCGCACTTATCGAGAAATGTAGGGGTGACCCAGTGTGCTTGGCCAAAAACGCGAGTCGTGGCGAAGCCGTCACCTCAACTGAGGTTGACTGCTTTACTGACGTACTTTATAACATATACAGTTACCAATCTGGTCGGTTCCTCTTCTCCACAGCAAGCGGGCTGTCGCTTTTCTCGTCGTCAGGACAGACCAGATGAACAGGTCCCTCTCAGGCACGCCATCTTCATCATCATCATCATCATCATCGTCATTGTCATCATCATCATCACTATCGTTCCTGGAGCCGTCTCCTGTCATTCTGTCGGGGCAACAACGTCATGTGATAATATCAGTAACATTTGAACGTCGTTTTACATAAAAGTCTATCAGGATACAGAGTAGTACCTATGAAAAAGTAGGTCCACCTCAACCATGGTTCAATTACACGTCAAGACAAGGTGCATGTACACGGGTACGCACCGTGCATTCTACTGTGCAACAGAAAAAACTGATCCCTTCTCTCACTCAGGCCGTCAGGAAACGAACATGGAGTAGCGATCACTGCAAGGGTCTACACAACCGCCACATTCTCATGAAGACTAACTTTCGTCTACCTCAATAAATAATATCCACGTTTGCCTATAAGTACAGAAGAAACTGTCCAGTTGTGAACTCCTACACGTCTCTTTTTAAATGATTTCTGAAAAAAGGTTCCCAATACCTAATCTCCAAGCAGATCTATAGGTTGCATAAAGACCGTATCAAACTGGCAGAGGAAGTACGTTTCGCAACTTTAGATTGCATTACAAGCTCCTTCTTCCAGTTGGATACGGTCTTTGCAATCTATTGGGTCTGGTTGGAGACTACCCAATACCTTCCCCAAAAATCATTATGTCGTTACCATGCAAACGATGCCCTGATTTAATCCCCGAGCACAAACCTCAGCATTGTTTTCATCTGACTTTCCAGAAGCCGGTTACAGATGACGTCATCCACGTCAGCCAGGTCCAGCAGGTCTGTGTGCTGCTCTGGATGCCGACTGTTCATTTCTTCCTCGATCAGTCTGTTCAGCGTCGTCGAGCTTCCGTCATCGCCTCTTCCGTACACAGCCTTTCGGTATAAACCATTTGATACGATTGAATAAAGGATTTTTAAACTAATACGCACTACAAATTGAGAAGCTACAAATTTGATACGAGGTTAGCACGAAAGTCCATCCTTCTAATTATATTTTACATAGTACTGAAATCTAATAATTCAAGTGACCCATCACCTAGATCACGTGACTTCAAAGATACGTGACGTCAGCCATTGGTCATAAGTGCTAGGCAGTCTGTACCGTCAGACCCTTGTCCATAATCACAGACCATGTGAAGAAGACATTGAAACTCATCCCAATCACCAGCGTATGAAAGCTTTGAAATTCCGTAAAAATGCATAGCGATAGTACTAGTAACCCTTCCCCTGGGTTGGAAAATGGAATAGTCCAAACGCAATGTCCACGTTCGATAGAAACTGTGACAGGTCTTAATTGACCTGAGATGCTTATAAGTCATGACATCATAGCAGAATAATTGGCAGAAGTGGAGGCTTGCGATTAGTCCACACAGTCTGGCTAGATCATAATCTATAATAACAGCTCACTTTGCTGTACAGTTCCGTGAGCCTCTTTTGGGTGAGGAATGTCGCCAGGTGCATCCCGTTGTCCAGGAGCATCTCTACAACCTCAGCGTTATCCTGCAGCAGCGCCATGACCATATATGGGTCTTTGTTCACACTCTGCAAGAAAAGAACGCTGGTGATGTTATACAGGAGACTAGACCTCGGTGAAAACTTTATTTGAAGATGAATTGAGTTGAAAGGTAAGCAGCGAACTATGCAGCGACAAACACACCTGTGCGAACTTTGCGTGCATGCCTTCGATTCACGTCAGATTTGGTATTGTCTCGAGCAAGTGAGAAGTTTTACCTTTGATATATCGCAATGCACTGGTTTTAAAAGCATTATGCCTGTTGTGAGCTAGTATAAAATAAGATTTTTGGGATTTGTTTTATGCACAGGATATCTACTTCTAACAAGTGTCAGCGTCACTAGAGTGCAACAAACAGAGCTCTCTGCATGTGAGCGTTTTGGAAACAAAACTCATCAAAGTGATGCCGACCTGCAGTTTCCGTATCCGGTTCCGGGTGAAGATTTCGTCCTGCCAGGCGACGCCGCTCGTGTTCCAGTCCAGCGCCAGGTCCAGCTGGTCTTCCGGTGACGCAATTTCCGCTTCCGGGGGAAGTAAAGGAGTCTGTTAGTGCATTGATTTCATTGAGCTCATGAGAAAACACAATGAGGTCCCCCAGACCACATTTAAATAACCAAGAACCCTTGATATATTCATCTGGAAGATCGCAGACGATGATATACTAGTATCATTTTCTTCCTTTTTCTGTTGGCAGGTCTCATTATGTCAGTTTGATTTTGAAACTTTAACCAATGTAGCCCAGGAAGCCAAACGAAGAATTAAAGAAAAGAATGGAAATAATGTTTTCCCCTCTCATATTTCTGATACTTGTCCTAGCACTGTTTCTTCGAACGTTTTCACATTTGTGCCTTCTGCCATCATTGTCGAACTGCACATGTCTCTACTATTCTATGTCCTTAACGTACTACAGTATTCAATGTCCGAACTGGACATGTCCCTATAGCTACTGTCCTATGTTCGAACTGGACATGTCCCTACCGCCATATCTCCCACCTACCCTTCAGGAGTGCCCGCAGCAAACCCTCGTCAATGTCCATGGCGTCAGACTCATTGAGACGGACAACTGTCACCTGGGTGGATCCGGATGTTGATGATTAGAACATTTTTCAAAAATACATGTTCACATCCACTTTTGTTTAATGTATAGCGATTGTCCTGATGGTCGTAATAGGACAAAACTCTATAGGGGCATCAAGTACAAGTTCAATGAATGAAAAAGGTACAATCGATCGTGACTCAGTGGAGGGCTATGTTGACAATAGCCATCGCTTGCAGTCATATTCAGACGCATACATGTCGAGTGAGCCCCAATGGTCTTCATGGACAGATACATTGTCATTATAATCTTCAAACAAACGTTTAGGGACAAAATCGTGACCGTTTCTAACTGGACCCCAAGATCTGACCACTAGGGCCGGGAGCTCCAGAGCTAGATGGCTTGGACTGTTAGGAAACAGGACACATCAGAATGTCACAATTTTTCCATCCCACCTCTGACTGAAGAGTAGGGTTGCTTATCACAAGACATCTTAGAGATTAGAGTACGACCTTCTGAAGATGTCTCACCAGGTTCCTGTTCTCCTCCTTCAGGATGCTGTTAAGATGTCTCATGAGGCTGATGACGTAAGGAGGGACGTGTGCACCTTCCCACTTCAGGTCCAGGGCTGACCTCAGTTTCTCCTCGACGTCCTCCAGCTTCAAGAGCTCACTGGGGAAAATCATCAAGGAAGGAAAGTTTAATAATTCATTAAATCAAATCATCATCAGATCCAAAAGCGTCTTGGATACATTTATCTGGCAGGGCGGAATCCTGTTTCTCGTCGACGTCCTCAAGCTTCAAGTGCTCACTGAGAAAAATCATAAATGAAGGAAAGTAGAATGATTCATTCAATCAAATCTCCATTAGATCCCAAAACGCTGCTAACTCCAGCTCCGCAAGTCAAAATCTGAAAGTTGTTCCCCTTTGATGTTCTCAAGGCACCTCCTCAAAAACGGGACCCGCATATATTCTACGGCCCTTCCGAAATACGTGTGCAGCCCCAACCACAATGTCCTGACCGAGCATTGAACAGGGCTATCCCAGTTAGCAACTTGTAGGAACCAGCAGCTCTATCATGAAGCTGCTAACATTAGAGCTATGGGAACAAGCGATGTGTGTGCTTGATAAACGAACACTGCTAAGGCAAAATTAGACTAATTCGTAATAGATTCGCACTTCTTTATTTTCTTCCGAGCAGCCAAAGCGATGACGTCCGCCGCGCCCCCACTTCCGTCCAAGATGACGACAGGAATTCCTTTCTTTAAGGCTTTCTTGGTGCTCTTTAAAGTGGTGGAGCCGCCTTCTATCAGCATCAGCACCACGGGAATCGTCCGGCCTGCATTTGATAAAGAAATATATACCATTAGGCTCGCACCAGAGCCTTTATTCTTTGTGTCCCGAGCGAAGAGGGTAAAGAGTTGGCAGAGCTTGGCTAGTATGTTGCCGAATCCGGAACAACTATCGTAATTTCATCGAACGAAATGAGCAAATTGATAAGACACCCACCCCATTTAGTAAACTGTAAATCTAGTAAGCAATGCCAAAGGATAGGGAACAACTCTAGCATCGAGATATATCGATTCTGGAACATTTCAGAAATGTCATTCTTGAGATAATCTTGCCCAAGGTAAATGCAACCTATGGGCCAAGTCACATTGTCATTGGTCGTACGTATCCGGATCGTCGTACGATTGTAAACTGAAGTTATTCTTGGGACGGTCATACGTATGTCGGACAGTAGTCAGTCGTTACGGAAATCCTGTCTTAGATCATTGTTGGTGGTCGGTTCTCTTTGCAGACTGCTTGAAAAGTCTACGACATCAAAATCACACCGAAACGAATAGCATCAATAGCCTGCGTCAACTGCTTTTTGTTGCGGTTGGTTGTCACAGTCTGCTTAAAAGTGACATTAAAATCATACAACGACCTACCACCACACCGTATAGCACCTTTAGCGCCCTGTCCTATGGTCTGCTGGCCGATGTGCTGCTCCAACCGTGTCCGCACCTCAACGTCGGACCAGCCGGCAGTCTCCACGGTCCCGTCGTCCACCAGGATGAAGTGTGTGTGGTTCAGGTCCAGAGGGGCAGTCTCGTTCTGCAGTCGGTACCTCGCGGGAAACTTCCCGATCCCCTGAAAAGAGGCACCGAAAATTAATAGCATCTTTCGCAGACCTTCTTGGTGCGGGCGGCGTTTGTTTTTTAGGGAGCGCTAAACTGCAATTTTTTCAACTTGTTCTCAAAATGCCGGGGCCAACGATCTTCCCGGCATTAGAGAACCCCGTAGCCTTTAATTTGTTTAAAATTGCAAATCAGCGCTCCCCCAATGATAAACGCAGTCGTTTTATGTTTTATCTATCTCCTATCCGAGACGTATGTTTTAAACCACATCCTTCCCTACGATGACTATCTTGCCAACCTTTTTCAGGTGTCTATATTGGTTGGACCAAAGCTATTGGGAAGGTAAACTTATGAAGAGCTCCGTTCATATGTAGACTGCTTATAAACTGTTCTGTCTTACAGAATCACCTTCTGTCCCTTTAGTCTGTGCCTGTTGGGCACGTTGCCCCAGGTGGTCATCCCCATCACGTTGCCAAACTGCGGCCTGCTCAGTCAGTCGGGCTAGGCTAATGCATGATTGAGCTGGATGTTTCTGACTTAGGGCGAAGAGATGTTGCTTCAGGGCCAATATTATTTCAGTGCCCAGAAGTGGTCCATGTGGACTTGCACTGAGCTAACCCGTTAACAAGAAAAAAGAATCACCTTCTGTCCCTTCAGCCTGTGCCTGTTGGGCACGTTGCCCCAGGTGGTGATGCCGACCACGTTGCCAAACTGAGGCCTGCCGAGTCAGTAGAGCTTGCCTGAGCAAGAGATGTTGCTTCAACGAGCGTTAGTTCAGTGCCCAGAAGTGGTCCATGACCTTGCACAGGGCAAACTCGTTAACAAGAAGAAAAACTCACCTTCTGTCCTTTAAGCCTGTGCCTGTTGGGCACGTTGCCCCAGGTAGTGATGCCGACCACGTTGCCAAACTGAGGCCTGCTGAGTCAGTCGAGATTGCCTGAGCTTGATGATTCTGACTTAGGGCGAAGAGATGTTGCTTCAGTGCGCGTTATTAGTTCAGTGTCCAGAAGTGGTCCATGTGGCTTTGCACAGGGCAAACTCGTTAACAAGAAGAAAAACTCACCTTCTGCCCCTTCAGCCTGTGCCTGTTGGGCACGTTGCCCCAGGTGGTGATGCCGACCACGTTGCCAAACTGAGGCCTGCCGAGTCAGTAGAGCTTGCCTGAGCAAGAGATGTTGCTTCAACGAGCGTTAGTTCAGTGCCCAGAAGTGGTCCATGACCTTGCACAGGGCAAACTCGTTAACAAGAAGAAAAACTCACCTTCTGTCCTTTAAGCCTGTGCCTGTTGGGCACGTTGCCCCAGGTAGTGATGCCGACCACGTTGCCAAACTGAGGCCTGCTGAGTCAGTCGAGATTGCCTGAGCTTGATGATTCTGACTTAGGGCGAAGAGATGTTGCTTCAGTGCGCGTTATTAGTTCAGTGTCCAGAAGTGGTCCATGTGGCTTTGCACAGGGCAAACTCGTTAACAAGAAGAAAAACTCACCTTCTGCCCCTTCAGCCTGTGCCTGTTGGGCACGTTGCCCCAGGTGGTGATGCCCACCACGTTGACGGCGGGCTGCCCGGAGTCAGCCAGGCAGTTCGCCCCTCCCCAGATCGCTTCTCCCACGTACTTGGACACGCCGCGGTGTAAGCCAGTGGTGAAGACCCACGCTCCTGACAGGGCCAAACCAAGGGTCATCTCTATTCACCAACCAACCAACCAACCAACCAACCAACCAACCAACCAACCAACCAACCAATCAATCAATCAATCAATCAATAACCTTTATTTTAACTGGAAAATACCCTGTCGGCCTTGGCCGCTCTACCAAGAGGTCCAGTTCGAGAGGGAGGTCACGGAAACACAAATGTATAATAAATGAGACAATTTGCAAGCGTATGTGCAATCGCATTACTTGAAGCATTAACATGACGTTGCAGCTGGTAAGGATTTATGTAACCCGGCGGGTTAATGTTAATGGAGGTTATATATTTTATTTCATTTTATTTTATTTTATTCACATAACATTTAATGAGCATTGGACAAGAAGCATATCTGCTTATGATGGGCTTCTGCTCATAAAATACAGAAAATACCGATGACGGTCAGAGATAACAAAAGAAACTAATAATTACAACGTAACATATAACTCAGGTTAACAGCAGATGACAAGACAAGCTAAGTCAACATCATATCATTATATCAAGCGCGGCGTATTGTTATGGCCCACCTACCAGTGCTAAGAGCTGCATTGGCCAGCCCCTTGTTGACTTTCTTAAGCCGCTCCTTCAAGACGAACTTGGCGTCTCCGCCGACCACGGAGATAATCAGGTTCGGGGGCTTCATGTCCCAGCATGACGTCATCAACTCCCACAGGACCTCAGGGTCAATGTCATTTGTCACTCGCACGTACTGGAAAAGAAAGAAAAACGTTGTGACAATTTCTTTTTAAGTATGAGTTACACAAAACCCATTAGTTATATCTGTTTCTTAATTAAAGCCACTTGTTTGGTCTGCGTATGTGCAAGTACTGACTTAGAGCTTAAAAGTAGGTAAGAAAAAACAGTCATCCTCAATTGAGGTAAAGCATGATGCTTTTTCAAGTAGCTAGTGGCAGTGCAATACGGCTTCGTCACGGCTTGCGTTTTTGGCCAAGCACACCGGGTCACCCCTACTCTTCTCGATAAGTGTGTTGGGTTCTTTTATGTGCAGAGGTTTGAGGCTTGAGGCTTAAGCTTATGCCTGAAGCTCCCTCATACACGGGGCCGCCGGCTTTACGTCACCATCCGAAATGACCAATTTGCAACATACCGGTGACGCCTGCCCGTAGCCACGGAACCTGAGTTCCCCGAATGACCCGTCCACCACCCCACTGTCACGGTACCGGCTTACAAAGGCCCTCAGCTTCTGCAGATGGACAAACAGGACATGTTATGACATTTCTTGTGACGGATGTGGTCCTTTGCCAGATTTAAGTAGAATAACTGGGCGGCATTCGGGTGGTAAGTTAGCGCACTATATAAACAAAGCTACGAACACAATTTATATGGAGTCATATATATTCATCCGTACGCACCTTGGTGAGTGCTGTCTTCTATATACTCCTCACAACATTTGAAACAACTGTGGAATCAGTGCTGTATCCAAAAAATGCAATACTTCGCACAATAACTCACCGTAGAAGCGCCATAATCGTTATCGGTCGTCACTGTCAGAGGCAGCTCCTGCAGTGGAACATGACAGTCAGAGTAACTCTTGAGTGAAGGAAAAAATTAAATTTGAGGTACGAGTATTCGCTAGTCAACTAGAACGTGTCCTAAACGTAACCCCCCCCCCCCCACCGGGTAATACTTGGGTCACAATTCAAACCCGGGGCCCTGCCGGACAGCTTGTTGGAACAAAAACTATGATATAAAAGACAACGAAACACACAAGTCATTCATTTCCATACGTTATGTATATTCTTCATATGCATCCTTTGTTCTTTGTTTTCTCAAACAGCCCGGTCGGGCCCCGACTTGGAAATGTGACCCTAGCGTAACACCGTATTAAAACAGTTGATCTAAAGTGATATACTAATGCAACATCAGTAATCCCCTCACCTCAGATATCCGGGTGTTCAATACATTCTTGAAAAGCCTTCGACATGCATGCGAAAACGACGAGATCAAACGCGTACGGAAAACGCATTGTGTGATAAGTAAATGGAACGTAACTTATGGACATTGTTATTAGATAAAAATGGTAAGTCCAAATTACCATAATAACTTCCACAATAAAAATTCATTATTTACCTCTTCGGTCTTGAGACGTTTTCTGCTGTTCATCATTGATTATCTGGCGTCTTCTGTAGCTTGTAAAGGCCCTTAACATCTTTGTTGTCTCATTCTTGGACAACTTAAGATTTGATTGTCCTGAAGGAAGAAAGGTCGCGTTTCCGGTTACCCGTCCGACCATAGCCTTCTTTTTTGATCGACCGCCGTTTAGTATTTACCACAGAAACTAAAATATATAGCCATTAGAAGCCTTAACGTTAACTGTGCCCGGCACTAGTCTCTACCAGACTAACTACGTCGGCTAATTCTAGGAAGAAGAATTTGCCAGGGGGAGTTTGGCCGCCATTGGGTTTCATTTCCTGGCTGCACAAGGCCAGGGGAAAATGTTACCTTTACCGTGGGCTCTCTCTCTACTGGCCAGGTATTAAACCGATTTTTGCTAAATTATACTATCCATGACACTTTAGGAAGGCCTGCTTGCCGGACGCTAACCTTGCAGTGGCTGTTCAGAAGATACAAACAGAAACACACAAACCTTTAACAAGTGGTGACCTTCGACCCACAGCTGAGAGAGAAACCTGTTGGACGGGTGGAGTAGAAGTCACGCCTAGATAGAGTTGTGTACTATAAAGCTAGGCAGGGTTCTGCCGGTCTAACGCCATGGGAAGTTTGTTTATCCATGCACGCTGTCGTCCTTTCTGTTTGTTTCTATCCAAGCGTATTTACTTAACTTGTTAAGAAAACAGATGCGTCACTCACTTAGAATGTTTTATTGTTTTACAGCTGCTTTCAGCTACTATAGGAGTGGTCAATGCAAATGTTTATAAACAAGCAAAGAAGCAAATAAACGTGAATTGTACGCTTGTAAATTGCAGACATGAACCTTCGACCTAGGAGGTTAAAAATACCGCCTTGCTTCGACGATCACAAGACATTCCAAAATTGTGGACGCTTGTTGCTAGTTTGCAGATTTGTTTTAAGGGGCAGCGGGGTTGAAGTTAAAGTACACCAGAAACACACATTATCTTCAGGAAGAAGTAATAGCAATTTACAGAAAAATGGTTTTATTTAATTAATAGTTCAGTCAGTATCCCAGTCTAACATTGAGACTGTCTTGATTACATTTTCCTTGTACAATTGGCTGTCATAGAATATGTATACAATTTGTATCTATATAGCCGGTACAACCGCCATAAGGCGTAACACACCAGCTTCGCAGGCACGCGGCGCGATAGCAGCTGGTTACAATGTACTTTGTAAGACATTGTTGACTGTTTCTCGTTTAAGAGGGTTAAGATTTTCTGGGAGCGCATGCCCCCCTCCATTGGGTGCACCCATGGACCATTCGTGATGCTGCTAATTCCATAGGAATGTGCATCAATTTACAGTTAAGTGTTCCCAATCTCCTGAATTTACCGTTAAATGTTGCTGACTCTGCTGAATTAAGCGTTAAGCATTGCCAGGAAACCCTCTTTTCAGAGGTTTTTCGCCAACCCAAAAAGGGTAAATATATGCTTGCATCTTATTTTTTTCAATTCACCGACATTTTGGCGATCAGCAAATTTATCCGAAGGTTGTTTACAATGGCTGGGTCGTCACACTGCAGGTGAAACTAGGCGTTCAAAGTCACTTCGCGGCCCAGCATTTAAACAGAATACTCCTGAGTGGACTTTGACCGAATCAACTCCGAGTCAAATCAATAAACCTGCATGTAAACCCAGGATGTTGGCCTTGAAGATGAGGAACTTCGATCTGTCATGTGCGACAGGAACTTGTGGAAACACTTGTGTCACCTCTAAAAAGAGGATGAACTGAACTGAACTGAACTGTAAACCCAGCCAGTGGAAGTTGGCTTTAAAGACTAGCGAGAGTGTCCCTGAGCTGGTGGGCACTATGCATGGTGGAGTGGTAAAGTACATGTACATATTGTACAATCTGTAGCAAGTTCTAAATTCATCAACCTTCTGATTTGACTGAAGGTTGTTGAAAGTGTGCTGTTGGCTTTATAAACTATAGACTAGCGAGAGTGTCCCTAAGTTGGTCAGCACTGTGCATGGCGGAGTGGTACCAGAAGTTGTAGACTCACGGCTTCATTTTCTCGGCCACAGCTAGCACGGTGCAGAAGTCCCCCTCCAGTTTGAGTGACAGCAACATTTAACAGTCAGTTATATCCCTCTATACAGCTTTCAATCCCTTCCTCCTTCCTTCTCCCAATCTGCATCACCCTTTCTCCCTCCTTTGTCCATCCATCCCTAGGTGATGATGATGCTCACTCCCTTCCTCCCTATACCTCATATCTTTGTCCTTCCTCATCTCTCCATCATTGCTTCTCATTCTCCTTCCTTTATCAATGAAGTTCTTTTGACAACGGCTTTAAAGACTAGCGAGAGTGTCTCTGAGCTGAGGTGATGATGATGATCACTCCCTTCCTCCCTATTTCCTTTCATACCTCATATTTTTCTCCTTCCTCATCTCTCCATCATTGCTTCTCATTCTCCTTCCTTTATCAATAAAGTTCTTTTAACAACGGCTTTAAAGACTAGCGAGAGTGTCTCTGAGCTGGTCGGCGCTGTGCATGGCGGAGTGGTACCAGAAGTTGTAGACTCCCGGCTTCATTTTCTCGGCAGTGGCCAGGACGGTGCAGAAGTCCCCCTCCAGCTTGAGCGACAGGTCGTTCCTGATCCTCTTCAGACTGGAGATCTTCAGGGGCTGCTGGCCTCTCTCCCTGGGAAGGCACAGGGAAATAGAACAGTATTGTCAATGTACTTCTATCATGCCTTGCCTCTGTATCTGTCTACCTAGGCCAATACATAATATACTACTATGCAAAACAGAAGCCGACGGCTATGCCATGATGTGAAACGTATCGTTCCATTATCTTGTGTATCGAGTAATGATATAAGATTAGTACACTAGTATAAATACTAAAATAGTCTGTAGTTGTTAAAATTCCACGTTATTTGCCGTACATTGTACCTGATGCAATTGTTGTGCAATAAACTTGACTTGACTTGACTTGTCAATTGAAAAAGAATGTTAGGTAGTCCCATTGCATTGCATTGCTGTTAATCGCCTGTGTTTAGGGCACGGTATTGGAAGTCAGAACCCAACCCTCTCCTTCCACTGCCTTTTACCTCCCTAACAGAAGTCAGGTACGATTTTTACACCTGGGTGGAGTCAGGAAAGTGGTGTAAATTACTTTTCCCATCCCAACGACACAACGTCTAGCATGGAATGCCAGGAATTGAACCTGTGACCTCTTGATCTTGTGTCTGCTAGTCTTGCCACATGGCCATTCGATGCCAACAGCATCGCCAATTAGTACAAAGTTAAAACTCAAGTGTCACTAACCACTTGGCCAAGAGCGTGATTCATGAGAATCAACAAACTGGGTAGCCTGGAGATAGAAAACATCAGTGTAGGATGGGGATCGGAAGAGCTAAGATTAATACTAACGTTTCCGTTTCCAGGTATTTGATGAGCGCGAGGGCCTTCCGCTCCAACATCCGACAGAAGTTCTCGATGTACACCTCACGTACGCCACAGGACGGATGGAGTTGGAACACCTGGGAGATACAAGGAAAACATGCATGGGTGGAGATAGGTCTACAACACCTTGGCTTGGTTTTTATCATAGACACTACAAGGTGGAACCCTCAAGAAATTCAGTGTAAGATCCATGAAACCATCACTTACCTCAGCCAGAAATGTTTGAACAAAGGACTCATCTGTATCCACAAGCTCAAATATACTCCTATAAAAACAGAAAAAAGATGCAGATATGAGGGGCAATAGTTACCATTAATTGTATCAGTTAATCACTATGTCAGTAATGCACAAATAGGGAGATAAAGATTTATGCAGTTATAATGATGAAGATGACCTTAGTCCCTTAAGATGGCAAGGTGGTCTTGTGTTTAGGTTGTTGATTCTATAGGTTCTGGGTTCCAATCCCTGGCAGACCCCAATGCTGTGCCCTTCGGAAAGACACTTTAAAACCTATTTCCTCATTCCACTTGGGTGAAAATGAGCAACTAGTTATACATGTTAGAGGCACTTATCAAGAGGTCCTGTGTATGCGGAGAGCCTCAGCTCAAACACATTAAAGAACCCATCACACTTATTGAAAAGAGTAGGGGTCCTCCGGTGTGAGTGGATCAAACCTTACACTCTTACGCAGCTTTAACTTACTATACAAAACTGATTTGCAACTCCCGTAGTCAGTTTACGGTCTACAAACAAACAAACAAACAGGTTGCCTCACATGTCCGGTAGCGGACTCTCCTCGGCATCCGCGTACATCTGTAACGTGAGGATCTCGTGTCTCCGGGCGGAGTGTACATGGAACGGCGGCGTCTGTCGCACCTCTGCGTTGGTCAGGTTGATGAGGGAGGTCGGGTAGCGACTGGTCAGCACGTCAAACATCGGCAGGTCCAGTCCTGCACTCTTCTTGTCCTGTCATGAAGACATTGGTTGATAAAAAGAGTCAGTTATATGGCTTTAAAACATTCAATCCCTCCCTCCCTCCCGCCCTCCTTCCTTCCTCCTCCATCACGCACTCCTCATCACTTCTTCTCCCTTCCGCCTTGGTCCATCCATTATTGTTTCTCACTCTCCTTTTTCTCCACCAACCCCTCCTCTCCTTATCACTCCCTTTCTCCCTCCCTCCTCAATCCTAAGCTTCTACAGCCTTCCCTCCTTCTGTCATTATTTTTTCCTTTCTCCATAAGTAAGTACTCTCTTTTTCCCTTCCTCTTCCATCCCTCAATCCATCTATCATTACTCACTCTTCCTCTGTCCTATCCACACACGTACCTCTATGATTCCCTGCAGAAAGAGGTCGGGTTCATACAGGTGAGGAGTTGTGCTTCTCACACAGGCACGTGATCTCTGTCTCTCTGTGGGACTTAGGAAGGCAGCCAGGGTGTGGATCACCTAGGGGAGGGGGAAATGTGACATTCTTTACTGCTACATAAATATCATCACCATCATCATCAATGTCATCATCATCATCACCATCATCATCACATCATCATCATCATCATCATCCCCATCATCATCACATCATCCATCATCACTATCATCATCACCATCATCACCATCATCACCAGCAGTAGCAGCATCATAATCATTATCATCATCATCATCACCTCCATAATCATCTTTGTTCATTGGATAATATTTGTTGTGATTGAGTATAAAAAGAAAATGATGTTTTTGGTGTAATCTGTGTCACAAGCGCAAGCACAAGTCACACTGCTCATACTGTAGACCTACCATGTTGATGATTTTGTCCGACTTGCCGTACACAACTGAACAACCGAGTGTCTGAAGATGAGAGATGATGGCCCTGCGGAAACAAAAACAGTTTCTCAACATCAGAGGTGACTCCTCATCCTTGCATATTCATTTCTAGGATAATCAAGCTTAAAGAAATGACTTTTGATCACCTTTTGCTATTTGCTAAAAAAAAGAGATCCTTTCACATTTCATTTGTATGCTGTTTCATCTCTCAAATGTATAAAACTAAAGCAGAGTCAATGTCACAATGCAATACTTATTTCATGGTAGGGAGAAAATGGTGGTTTTAAGTTTGTGGTAAAGAGGTTACTGCAAAAACTGCCGTACTGAAATGAGCATACACAATACCTTCTGAGGAAACCCTCTTCCACCATCCTCTCTTTGCCTGATGCAAACACGGACTCAGACAGCTGGAAGTCAATGGGAATGTGATTTTAAGCGTACTTCTCATTCCTACTAAATGTCTGTTGCAGTTAGTTCATTCGTTAAGACCCTTGTAGTGCAAGTTTCCTTGTACATGTAGTGCAACATCCCCACTATAGGTTACACAAAGTCATTAACAAAACTCTGATTGGTTTTGAGGTACACATGCAGTCCTCTTTTGACAGCATGATCTATCCACAGTACGCTGCTTCTGAAAAACCTTACATACCATAATTAATTAACGATGTAAGAACCAAATTTCTAAATGGAGACAGGTGCAAATTAATTATTCTGCGGAGAGGCAAATAATCAGGAGTAGACTACTAGTAGTAGACTGAGCAGTACAGTATACCCAAACCTATTACAGCTCCCAAGAATCCTCTGTCCCCTTGCGCAGAGGACAGAAGAGACTCAAGAGCTTTAATCGATTTGGATACCAGGCTAGTAGACTAGATATGTATAGTAAAAAGAAACAATACGTACATCCATGGAAGGGTTGAGAGAGTCCTTTTGTAGAGACAACATGAGATGGACAAACTGCTGTAGACTGTCAGACAGGGACATGATGACATCACCACCATCCTAAACAGGCACAAGAAAAATACATCAAACTTTTTTTTTCACCTGCAATGTTTTGAATGAGAATCTGATTAATCAATGGAACATTGACAGAAGTACTCTACAATGCAACAATATGATATTCAATTCCATTTCCTGTCATTTCTTTTTAATCACTTAAGTTCAAAACAACAAAAAAGTTTAAACCCCTTGTCTAGTTTGCATACTTTCACACACAGATTTTTCATGTGCACCAAAACCCTTTTCATGGAAATGACCAAACCTTACCAGAGTTTCTAGGTCCAGCTGAAGTTGCATGATAATCTTTGTCAGTCTGGCCCCACACAGGTCGTGCCATGGGAGGTACAACTTTAACTTCGACGACGGCAAAATAACCGACAACGCGTAAACGCTACTCCCCGCCTTTGCCTTTCCAGTAAAGATAAAGGAACTGGCGATAATGTTCTTGTCGGGCAGGATGTAGAATTTCGAGTCTACGCTTCCCGCAGTTTCTTCCTCCCCACATCGACAAATCTCGCCTGACAGCGTGTGGTTGGAAATGTACGGTACGATGCCGGTCGGTGAGGGTTCCTGGCACTGTGTACGCCATACGTGCTGCGTCCTGGGGCCGAGGATGTTGTCCCAGACGGAGAGCACGACGGCTTGTATGATGGAGTTCTCAGTGTCAGGGATGTTGGACTCTGGTGGCAGGGGGCTGAGGGGAGAGAGGCTGTCCTCGGGGGACTTTTGGCTTGACTCTGGAGATGACATGACTGTTGATGTTGTCGCATAAACCCTTTAAGAGCCTACAGTAAAATTGTTGCACGTTAGAAGAAGGGCAGAAGCATACAGTAAGTCAACTGTCACCAAACCAAGTCTGATATATCAAAGTGTACTTCGTCGATGAAGGTAAGACTAAAGAAAAGGTTCAAGTCTACTACTTTTTTCACTTTTCAGTTAATAGACGACTCAATGCCACCTGACGTGTATAAAAGTTAAATAAAGGCAATTACTAAACAAGAAATGCTTTGGGAAAAATACCCCCCCCCCCCAGACACACACATACACACATTCATATTGCACAGATAGACAAAGAGTGGAGACACACGAAGTACACAAAGAATGCACACTGACATGCACACACACTCACACACACACAGGCACGCACACAGGCACGCACACACAGGCAAACACACACACACACATAACATACAAAAGTTACATTATCATATGCATACACATACAAAGAAGTCTGCTGCAGAGAAGAGAAGCCACAGGAAAGCTGCTGCTGCCCAGTCTGCACCTACACAGGGCTTTACATGCCCGGCCTGCAGCAGAGTGTGCGGATCCAGGATTGGGCTACACAGCCACAGAAGAGCCTGCAGAGGAGGACAACCTTCCCAGTAATCTTCGAGAGCGAAGAAGCTGCCATCACACATAAAACACGCACACACCCTGTCAATACCTGTCATCCTGTCAATAGTGCTAACGAATTCTTATTGACATGAAATTTCTGTCATTTAATAGTGCCAAAGAAGTCTTGGCAAGAATATTGTGTCAAATAGCCTCAGTCAACTATCTTACCTGTTACTAGTGTTAGCAGCAAATGTACCCATTTAACATCACCTTTGACCTACAGTCGGAACATACGACTGCAACACAGGTTTTCCTACCCCAAAATTTTGTGCTTTTTAAACGAATCTAAGCTGATCAAGAAAATAATTATTGATCGTAAATTAATAGATGACTCAATTTCTAACTTAGATAATAGGTCATAACTATTACTTTTCTTTCTATAGCAAAATAGAATTTGGCAAATGTCTCCCGGATATGTGAATAGAATAGCCCTACTTCCGGTGCGGAAGCATGTGGACCGACACGTTATAAAATCGGCTGTTCACATCTGTGTCTTTTACCATCTTCAAAATTAACTTTAGATCTCTAATTCTCGCTACCATGTCTGTCCAAGTCGAGCAGGCCCATGTGGACGAGGTAGGGCGAATGTTGGCGGACGGGTCGCGGCCGCTGACCGAGAGATTCCGCGCCCTGTTCACGTTACGAAACCTGGGTGGCCGCGCGGCGGTAGACTGGATCGCCCAGGCTTTTGAGGACCCCTCTGCGCTGTTGAAGCACGAGCTGGCGTACTGCCTGGGGCAGATGCAGGACCCGTACGCCATCCCGGCTCTCATCCGCGTGCTGAAGGACAAGGGACAGGAGGCCATGGTGCGGCATGAGGCGGGTAGGTGGAAAATTATTGGACACACACACACATACACACACACACACACACACACTTATCTCTCTCTTTGTTCTCTCTCTCTCTCTCTCTCTGTCTGTGTGTGTGTGTCTTCTCTTCTTCTTGTCTTCTTCCTTTATCTATCTATCTATCTATCTATATACGATACTGGGCAAAACCCGGTGTAGGTATCGCGCCCAGGGTGCACGCCTAAGGCGGCCGGTGGTGGTGGTGCTCCATAACAAAAAAAAGTGCAGAATTTAAACTACCTAACAGTAATCAACAATTCCTTTAATAGCCCACATTCATTACGATGAATATTCTGGCTATGGGGGTTGCTGTATGTATGTGTGTGTCTCTGTGTGTCTAGATCTGTGACTCTGTGTGTGTGTGTGTATGTATGCGTAGATCTGTGTGTTTGTGCACAAGGGTACTAGTATGTGTGTGTGTCTGTAGATCTATGTATGTTTGTGTGTCTGTATGTGTGTGTGCTGGTGCATATCTGTGTTTGTGTCTATATCTGTGACTGTATGTGTTTGTTTGTGCACAAGTGTGTGTGTGTTACAACAGTAGGACTGTACAAATTACAATACTAGTAGTAGTAGTAGGTACAAAAAAATGTATAGTACAGTAGCGCACGCTTGGATCATAATTGATTTTAACCTGATGTATTGTTTTGTTGTTCAGGAGAGGCCTTGGGTGCCATCGGTTCTGCTGAAGTGCTGGATGTGTTAGAAGAGTATGCCCAGGATGACTCTGTTGAGGTAAGTTGATTGCGGGTCTATGCAAATTGTTCCAGAAAAAGTATATTCAGTATATAGTGATTTTTTTTCTCCTAAGCTTTCGGTAAAGGGTATTACGTTATATAATATAATAAATATAGCATCTAATAAATACAGCATCAATAAAATATTGAGGTTTTCAAGACATTCTTGAGAAAGCCTAGCCTGGTCACCAGTCCCTGTCCTACGGGTCGGCTTAGGGGTGTTTTACAGGGCCCAGTCTGCTATAATGATTCCTTCTGTCAGTAGACATCCTCTTTTTGGCATATTCCAAGCCTAATCGGTCTGGGCGGGTGGCACCACTCCCAGCGCTGTAGAGTCTAGACACTGGGGAGCTCCCGACAGTATGGTTTCCAGGCTAGAGAAGGCCTTGATTACACCGTTTTGTTTATGTCTTAGGGTACCCGCTGGGATTATGAGATGTTGAGATATGACCACAATTTAACATATTTCCTTCCCCCACTAACCCAGGTTGCAGAGACCTGTGAGTTGGCTGTGCAGAGAATCCGGTGGTTGAAGAGTAAGCAGTCAGAAGAGGAGAACCTCGGACCCAACCCTTACTCGTCTGTGGACCCTGCGCCCCCCGCACCAGCAATGGAGGTGTCCGAGCTGAGGACAGTGTTGTTGGATGAGACCCTACCACTGTTTGCGAGGTACCGGGCCATGTTCACTCTGCGGAATAGGGGTGGGCAGGACGCGGTCCTGGCACTTGCTGAAGGTAAGTCTGATTCAGCTGAAATAACATTCAAATATCTCATGCAGGATATGTATCTATCATATTTCTATGTCCGAAATCTTTCATTTTGTTTTCAAAAGGGAAAATCTATTGTAGCCTTGTAGACCTGAAGTGCTTGTGACCCACTGCCCCTGCGGCCTCACAATGGCTATAGGGTTACCTTTCAAGGCTATGTGACTACTGTTTCATTATCTACATATCATACATTAGTTAATTCAGTACCAAAAAAACCCTCTATTCTACTTCTAGCCTTGTAGGTCTGAAGAAGAACAGTGAATAGGCCATGGAACTATCTTTTATTATTTACATATCATATATTAGTTTGATTGTTCGTTTATTTATCTAGTGCATTCATTACCAAAAAAACTCTATTATACCCCTGTAGGTCTGAAGTGCAACAGTGCCCTTTTCCGACACGAGGTCGCGTATGTCCTGGGCCAGATCCAGCACAAAGCCTGCGTCCCTCAGCTCATCCAGGCATTGGAACGAAAGGACGAGAACCCCATGGTGAGGCACGAGTGTGCGGAGGCGCTAGGCTCCATCGCAGAAGACGCGTGCACCGATGTGCTACAGAAGTATGCATCGGACCAGGAGAGGGTTGTACGAGAAAGCTGTGAGGTCGCACTAGACATGTTGAACTACGAGAACAGTCAACAGTTCCAATATGCGGACGGGCTGTCGAAAGTACAAACAGAGGGGCAGATAGAAAACATTGTCTGATGGTGATGCTTTTAACATTATGTAAAAATGTAATTCATGTAGCATTAGTATACTGTAGGTCTTGAAATGTTTTCAGTTGCTTTGCTTCTCAGCCTTATTTATGTTCCAGATAGCATTAGCAAATGAATTGATAAATGCCATAAATGAAAATATTATACAGATTATGATTTAGTAATCCTGTGTTAGACTTGTAATTGGTTTTCAAATTGGTCTATTGCTACTACTGCATGTAAATACATGTATGTGACTTTTGTTGGGAAAAAGCGAAACAGAATCTAGAATCTCAAACTAAATGCAGCATTAGTAATCCCTGAGGCATGTACACTTCTGATATCTAGGTGTTCAAGACATTATTGAGAAGACACCATTTTTTTGATGTGTCAGTCGTATTCATAGAAGTTGTTACACCCTTTTCCCTAACACTTCCAGCATGGGTTTAGGCCAGTCACTTGTATGTCAGCCAACTGATGGTGAAAACAAAGTCATTCATCATCATCATCTCTTTCTGTAATGCAAAATTGAAGCAAGGAAACAGCAACTTCTTAACCGCCATTGTGTAGAAACATCACCACGGGGGGGAGGCAAGTCTAGAATAAACACTGACATGAAACACAGAAACAAGATTGTTTGTATATTCAATGTATTCAAAGTCTTAAATGTCTACATCTTCATACAACACTATTCCTCTCCTGCTAAGGCAACACCAATTAAATTTGTTGGTCCTCTGCAAATTATGCTGAACAGCAAAATCAACATGTAAGTAGAGTCTGTGCTTTGATGCCCACAGTTTCAGGAACTGAGTATGGCCTGATCATGTCTTCCTTAGTGTCTATGTTTTCGTCTTGAGCTTTTTCTGCATTTTTTTGCTAAAAATGTCGGAGAACCTATAAAATGAATATGTGTGGTTAACTCTACAATGACAAAGAAAGGTGATTCATTAAACAGGTAGCCTGAGTGTGATTCTAGTTAGTCCCAGACTTTCACTTCGCCCTGGAACTAACTAGGATGACACTCAGTTATTTAAAAGTAGCCTGGGTGCCATCCTAGATTACTACCGCGTACCGGGGTTCCCTACCCCGTTTAGCCCCCTTCGCAGGCTTCCTAGAACGGCGGCGTATATATTTGGGGGAGGGGGGTGACGCAAGTTCTTACACGGGCCAAGGTTCTCTAATGCCGGCAAGGGAGTTTCGCTGCCGAGCGATCGTCCCTCGGCAGCGAAACTCCCTTGCCGGCATTAGAGAACCTTGGCCCGTGTAAGAACTTGCGTCTCCCCAAATATATACGCCGCCGTTCTAGGAAGCCTGCGAAGGAGGCTAACCCCGGTAGGGAACCCCGGTACGCGGTAGTAATCTAGGATGGCACTCAGCTATTCATGGTACTCAAGTATACAAATGTTACCTTAAGTCGAAACTAACGGAATGTATAATAGATGTCAAGTAGCGTTCTTAAACCAATTCTCCACAATTTCACAACTCCTATGCTTTGGAAATCGAATTCCCCTTCGGGCTAATGACGTCACATAAATCGTTTTGCAACTTCTTTTTTTGATTATGAAGTTTACTTAATCTTAAATAATTCTTTCGCAACTTTTGTCTGTGTTAATACAACATGATTTAGTTGTAACAAGCTACGCACTACATACAGTATTACACCCGTTACTTCTTTCCAACATTGCATGCCTTACGTAAAGAAGTTTGATTTATTAGTAGTTGCTGATGCATTGAATAAAGCAAAGTTATACAGAAGTTTTTTTATATACTTGGCTTCAATTCTAAACGTAGGCTGTCCTATTCCAAAGTTCACTCATTTTGTATGATCAGCACTTTGTACCAATTGCCTCCCCAGTACATTATAAGAGTCAAATTCAGAATGAACTATAGATATATGAAATAAACATTTTTAATTACTTTTCTGTGTTCAACATGATTTAGTTCTTACAGGCTACATAGTTTAGTCATTCTATAACTTAACAAAGAAGCTGTTAGGCCATGACAAATTTTTAACATTGGTTTCCAGAAAACCGAAATTCGGATTGTTTAAAAAAAGCGTCTATTACAATACATTGCAATTATGCAAAGTTTTGATTGTTGATATACTTACTAATATGTACAGAACATAAATGTCTGTATCATATTTTCTAATCAATTGCCACGATCTAACATGTAGATTTTGTTAAAATTCTTCTTTGGTTACACTTTTTGTGTGCAGTGACTATTCTCCCTTTGGAACAACTTAGTGTAGATAGTCGTGTTGATTACTACTTGCAAGTTAAGCCTGAAGATATATGATAGAATTGTTGTGATTCAGGAGCACTTAATACTAGTAATATTACTTTCAGCATTTTCCATAGGTAAAAAAAACACCAGTACTTTAGTTTCTGCCAAACACAATTTTTTGTTCCATTACATCAACTTCTCTCAACTTCTGGCGCATTTCGCATTGAAATGTGTGTTTTCTCGGGTGGGTATGACATAAATAAGATACAACACGGTGTATTCCGCATCACCCTTGGTCCTAGCCCTCCGGAGAAGATCGCCCTCTGGTAATGCGGAATATAATACCCCGTGTTGTATTCTATATGTATGTTTTACACCCACTAGGAACGAGATATCAATTCTTATGCTTCTTGCAAATGTAGGGAAACTTCTTGCCGCAGTTGTTGTCATTCCATTTGCCTTTAGTCCACTTATATGTCAAATTTCTTCCGCTCTGTGGGAAATGTGACATGCAGAAATATTGTTAATTTCTGCAGCAAAAACGTCTTGCTAGGTTGCCTTTAACAAGAAAGCAACGACTGCTTGATCATGTCGAGTCTTCCTAATATCGAGTCCCCATGTATTACCTTTTCCATTGTCATTTTACAGTCCTTTATGTCTCAGATTAGACACTATTATATTAAAACATTTCTCAATGAATTGTCATGAATTACAACTCCAAACTAGTACTATAGGAACCTATAAAAGGGAAAAGAAGCCGTGGAAGACCAAAAGTCAACTTCATTGACAACCTAAGAGATGACTCGAATCTAACTGAAGTAAAGAAAATCCAGTCCCGATGAAAGATAGAGTGCAGTGTAGAGAGCTTTCAAGTTTGGTTCGAGCGGGGTGGCAGCTCGACCAAAGTAAAGTAAAGTGAGGCTCTAATAATCTCCAAGCAGATCTACACGGGGCAAAATCGTCATGTCAGCCAGAGGCGCCTACGGGGCCTGACTGGAGCTTCTCTGGCTGATATTACGATTCTGCCCCGTGAAGATCTGCTTGGAGATTAAGGCTCTAATAGAAAGAAAAAAAAATGAGCACCCACCTTACGGATAAATTGGGCACACTTCTCGCGGAAACCGTTCCAGAGGTTGTTGTTGGGCTCACCAGGGTCCCAATTCGTATAGTCGACACGTGACCCATCGCTCCACCTCCAAGATCTGCCATTTCTACGCAGTCCAATCCAGACTTTTCCAGGGCCTGCGATCAACCCAGAGGGAAGAGTCTTGTGATTAATGACGATAACTTTAATATTGCTCTAGCTAAGAAACTAATCAACTCTGCAATAGACTATGTAGCAAAGGAAGAGAATAGTATATACTTGCACAGTCTTTGGTGCAATTTGTCATGTCTAGACACTTTCTTGTAATGTCCTATATTTTACAATGCGGAGACTAAATAAATAAATAAATAAAACTATCACTGGCAAATATGTAGTTATTCTACTATTGATCTAATGTCAGTCAGTCAGTCAGTCAGTCAGTAAAAAGTATGTGATGAGTTTTTAGTATCATTTTCCAAATCTGAGAACCAGTGAAATGAGTGTCGATTACTGTGGACTAAGTGTAAATCTCCAAGAATCTAAGACCTGCCATAATTAACGACAAGGATCTGTTTCATTAGTACCCACCATTCGGGATGAAATCCTTGATGAAGCTGTTCTCCGCAGGGCTTGTGATGGAGGCCAGATCGGCACCATAGCTTCTACACCGAGACTCTGCCATAGACCAGCTGAATTTGTCTGCCACAAACTTGTAGCAGTTGCTCTTGTACTCCTTCCCTCCATCCGGACAGCGATTGTCTGTAAGAAACAGTACGTTAGTGAAGTGAGGTCCCGCGCTGATTTTAAGTCGGAGTTAAAGTCACCGCAGGGCCCGGCCGTATCCTAAAATAGCCCGGCAGCCACAGGGTGTCCCACGGGGCCACGTAGGGGGCACGCCTGAGAGTTAAAAAAACAACACGTAAACTACCCGGGGGCCCCCTTTTTCCAAATATGACCTAAGCATGACTCTCCCTCCCAAGAGCAATTGACCACTCAAAATCATGACATATCATGTCCAGAACACGAGATATCAAAACCGGGAGTTCCACTGCAGTACCATAACAAACCGCTAGGGGGCCCAAAATCTAATCATTTCGAGGTCTCATGAAGACCTGCCCACATGCCCACATAATTAATGGCCTCTGACTCACACCACTATACTGTACAACTACCAGCCTCAAAGTCATTCTACAGTAACAGCTTTTTTCCACGAACTGCAAAACTCTGGAATTCCCTCCCAGCCCACTGCTTTCCCCCCGAATACGACCTACAAACCTTCAACAAACATACACCGCTGTCTCTCACCTATGCCACATTAGTTCAATTAGTTCAATGCCGAGAAGTGGCCTCTTACGGCCTTGCATTGAGCGAGATTGTTAAAAAAATGCTCCAACCTGATGTATCAATCCGATCGTACATGTTACCACGTGGTGTAAAGCCTTTCTCCTCAGCAGAGCAGATCTTGTTTTTCAGAAAGCATAAATTGCGAATGTTGTGCTGAAACGACAGGCATGTCGAGTCGGCACAGCAGGCGTCTGCACAGGCCTGGAGGGTAACAACACCAAGCGCGGCTATGTCCACTCCAGCACCTGCACAGTCAGTCTGGGGCCCGTGGCGAAACGCGGAGAGTCCACACGTTCCTAAAACAGAAACAATCTCCAAGCAGTAAGCACATCGCAGCGCTAAAGGACGCTTACTAGTAATTACGTACTTAGGTGTCAAAAACGATTGATGAATAAGCAACCAACCAACCAACCAACCAACCAACCAACCAACCAACCAACCAACCAACCAACCAGCTTATTAACCAACTGAACAACACATATCATGAAACCAGTCCATCCAGATTTTCTTGAGTTATTTTGGTGGCAAACACACGCAGCCCTCAAAATAACCCTTTTGGTGAAGGTCATTACACTAGCCATGATGAAGGTCATTACTGATCCACAATAACCTTGAGAATTAACCTTTCTCCAGTTATCATGATATTAAAGATAAACTATTTTAAAATGAGAAGAAATGCAACAACTATTATTCTATCACAGAAGAACAAATTAAACCTTAGTGACAATAAGCAATAAATCAACTCACCTTGCTGACAGTTCTGTCCCGTCCATCCAGGTGAGCAGGTACATTTGTAGCCGCCATCTTTGTTCACACAGCATCCATGTTGGCATGGTTTCTTGGAACACTCATCGCTGTCTGAGAAGAAAAGAAAAAAGAAATGCTGTAGGTTTTTGGCATGATTGACATTGCTTTACCTACTGTACTACCCAGAAAATATTGATGCATTTGAACAACATTTCCAAAGTCATATCTCACCCAAAATGGAAATGAATTTTGAAGAAAAGGAACAATGTCAGAAGCATGTTTCTAGCACTTCTCATAAGGGATATCAACATTGCTTACCCCTGGTTGACGGAGATGCGGCGATGGTTGGTGAAGTCACATCTGTGGTTGACAAGGTTACATCGGCGGTTGTCGATGTCACAGCGGTGGTTGTCAAGGTCATATCGTCGGTTGTCAAGGTCACATCGGCGGTTGGCAAGGTCATAGCGGTGGCTGACAAGGTCACATCGGTGGTTAGCAAGATCGCATCGGCGGTTGTCAAGGTCACAGCGGTGGTTGGAAAGGTCGCATCGGTGGTTGTCAAGGTCACATCGGCGGTTGGCAAGGTCATAGCGGTGGCTGACAAGGTCACACCGGTGGTTAGCAAGATCGCATCGGTGGTTGTCAAGGTCACAGCAGTGGTTGGAAAGGTCGCAGCGGTGGCCGGCAAAGTCCCATCCGTGGTTGGCAAGGTCATACCGGTGGTTCGCAAGGTCACAGCGGTTCCAATGGTAGTAATTGATTTTGTTGCCGGGATCGAGCCGTTTTCTTCGTACGATGTGATCGACCATGGGGTACCTGACACATTCAGGGTCGATCCATTTGTCATGCTCTGACTCTCTGACTAAAAATGGAAAAGACGCCTAGCTTTAAAAAAAAAGGCAAAAAAAAAGGTACCTCATAGTAAACTGAACATCATCTGATTATTCAACTCTTAGCAACGAGATTCAATAAGTTCAAGAAAATTAAAAGACCCACCTTACAGTCAGCTGCGAGACGAGGTGCCAGTATTGCCAGTGCAACACATGACGGTATCGCTAGGAGTACCAAACCAACTGCAAGCAGGCAGCCTTTACACGTTTTCACCCTAGCCCACATCCCAATGGCACTTTCTAAAATAAACCAAAGGGTGAAGATTAATTTATATCCCACAAAGTTTCAATAGATAAGATCAATAAGGAATTTAGAAGACGTGTTCATTCTGTTAATCTCCAAGCAGATCTAACGGTTGAAAAGACCGTATCCAACTGGAAAATTAAAAGGAGTTTTATTGCAACACTCTTATATTTGAAAACTTACAAGTAAATGATTATTCATTATTGATGTATTCATATATTCATTTCATCTGTTCATTTCATCTGTTGATTGATTAATTGATTGGTTGATTGGTTCGATGATTAATGAATTGGTTGATTGATTGATTAATGATTAGTTGATTAATTGCTTGACTGATTGATTGATGGGTTTGTTGATTGATTGATTGGTTGGTTGATTGGTTTGTTGATTGATTGAGTGATTGATTGGTTGGTTGGTTGGTTGGTTGGTTGGTTGGTTGATTGGTTGGTTGAACTCAAAATGTGGCCCCATCGGCTTGAAGACAACTGATTACTAACGAGAGTTCAAATTTATTAAATATACCTCGTGCCCTGTCACCAATGCTGGCGCCCTCGGGTTTCTTGTATGTGTGCGGATCCTCTGGTTGGTCGCTGCTCTCGGAGCAGGACTCCGCCGGCGGAGGAAAGGCCTCTACGTGGTCCTCCCTACGTAGGTATGAACGGAGTGTGGGCCCGTCTTTACCAAGATCCAAATACGTGTGAGGCTCAGATCCGACCGACGCAGCGTCATTACGGTCACCAGAAGCGACACCATCGGGGGCAGGGCCTTTCTCTTCACGGGTGGATGTCTCCATCTTTCTTTGGGTTTTTTTGGGCAGTACGTCTGAGTCGGGCTCCGCCATCTGTTTCTTGACAACACAATTCAATTCAGTTATTTATGAATACAAATTTATGACATCTTTACATTCTGTTTACAGTGATACAACATGTTTGTTCGATCACTCGAAATGGCAAAAGTGCCGAGCTGTTCTTTCAAGACCAGTGTTTTGTGATTCGTTTTTTTTTTTGAACGCTTTATCCCTTCTGAACTGAATTTGTAATATCATAGAATATTTGATATGTAAAAGAGAGCTTATCAAAAATCAAATGTTAGAAATTCAAAGCACTTTTCCGTAATTGGTCTCGAAAAATGCACATCAGCGAAAACAACTTTTGCCGACGAGAATCAGAATGTTGCTTCTACCGATTCTCTCTTCTAAAATGTGTAGGACACTATTTTACCATGTCAGGTTTCCAATTGGCAAACTTATTTTACAATGCAAGAAATTCTTACCGACCTCAGGGGGGCATAAGGATAAACGTGGGCAGACACAAAATCGGGTTTGGCGGAAACAGCAAAAGTTGGTATGCTTTCACCGCGAGATGTGCGCTAAGACTGACTTGGATATACATGTAGGTCTGGGGGCTGTTGCGGTGTCAAAACCACCAAAGGGTCTTATCCATTCATCGCCACAAGATATGATCCTGACACCCCCGCTTTACGACTTTGTTTCTCGGCCACTTGGCACAAAGAGATTACGGATTTTCACTTGGGAACAATCTGACCATCTTGCTAGCTAGTACGTCGGTCCGAGTTCTTTTCTTTCAAAACACTTTTTTGTAGGCTCGTGATTTTCAACGATTGTGCACATAATTGATCAGCGAATTGCTCGTTAGTTACGGCCTATTCCGAGACAGACTGGGGCCTCACCTCCATCCAAAATGTACCCCTGAATATATAGGGGGTAATGATGTAGGTTTGGGCCACTAGCAGCTTGCTCTGGATCTGCGGGGGCGTTTTTGTTAAATTCTTTCAAGGAGGATAATTGAACGAAGGAAAGACTGAATTCCATGACATACATCACAATAATCTGCTGTGTATTAATTAACAACATTTTGGTTTAATAATACCTAGGATATCAGAGATGCAACGTTAATGGTACTGAAAATACTATTAAAAACATAGATTTGGGGTACAAATTCACTATCGAAACGCCATAAATGCATTAATCGCTATGGTCTGCTGCGTTTTGATTACATGTTGGGTGACAAATGCCTAAAATATCAGAGATGAAACACTAATAACTCTGAAAATACTACAAACAAATAGCACTGGTTACAGATGTACCCATGTGTACGGTTGAGGGTTATTTCAATGACAAATTTGACAAATTTGACAGACTTCAGCTGTAAGAAGGCATCACAAGAGCAAGCGTGGGAAGCCTGATGAGTTGTACTTCTGGACGAATAAATAATAATTTTTTTTGCAAGTTCTTGCCCGGGGGCTAATTGCAACATGAAACAATACATAGCAAGGGTATACCGTGCAGATAATGCGAGTTAACAATGTTGACTTGTAGAACACATGGCTATTCTAAAAACTACTACGGAATACAATCTACGCTTTTTGGGTTTGACTTCTTTTTTGGAAGCAGTGGAAGACGAAGTGTCCCACTTTTTTTATAATGAGTGGGTTTTGGGTGGTTAACAAGGTTCTAGTTTTATTTTCGTCAGTAAACGTTTGGAAATTGTGGTAAGTTTTGGAGGCTTCTTTAAAAAGCTCTTTTCTTTCCCGATCATTGAAGGGGCAGTTTGAGATAAAATGTATTTCGTCTTCCGCCGCTTTTGACATACAGTAGTTACATAATCTTTCCCCCACAGGTAACTTTTTGTACCGCCCTTTCTCAATTTCAAGAGGATGGGCGCTAATTCTAATTTTGCTAATTGCCGATCTTAGCTCAAAGTTATCTGGTAACAGTTAATATTTTTCCATTGAGTATTCTGTTTTCAGTTTTTTGTAAAATCTTAATTTACCGTGATCTGTAGACAATTGATAAAGAAATGTTTGACTGAATACATCTTCCAGCCTTTTCCTCAACAATGCACATATACGCTTCCTATCTAAAGGTAAATTCATAGTGTTCCAAAGAAAAGAGTAACCAGTATTGTCTAATATTTCTTTTAGACAATACTGGTTACTCTTTTCTTTGGAACACATAAAAGAACACAGACAAACAGATATACTGTAATTCTTGATTTGTTTATTGTAACTTAATTTTAGCTTAATTTTAGCTAATTCAACGTCACGTGTCAACCGCTAAAATTTCATTATCGCAAATATTTGATCACTAATATTTGAAACGGTAATGTTTGTTCCCACAGTTAAGATTAAGTGCAGTAAATTACCCCCTTCCCCCCACCGCTAAAATTTCCAACCGCAATATATAATATTACATGGATTCACAGTACCTTCAGCCACTTTTCCCTCTTGTAGACAGTCAAGATGTTTAGTCCTAGCTGTCCTCAATGAAAATAACTGCCCGCTTGAGTATTCGTTGCTTTATAGAAGCACCAGACTAATTCTAAGACTCATGAACAAATGCAAAACCTGCATTACCTTTACATAAGTAAAATGACGTAATGTACATCGTTGGGCCAATCGGATACACGTTCCAAGAAAAACAAATGTTGAGATGAACATGCATAATAATTTTGGGCGTCCTTATTTGTATGATTGGCAGCAAACATGCTGTTATTCAGCCTATCACGCATGCGTCAGTTGCATGCATATCGATGTGTGGGTGTCCCGATGTGCACTTAATGGTAGGTTACCCTGGAGACCCAGTGTCCTCAGTCTGAGGTCACTCGTTTAAAGCCCCAGTTATACATTGCCACGCATGGCCTCCCAGCCTCCCCCCCTACCATGGCTGGGAGTGGCTTGGGAGTTTTGGGGCGTCCTGATTTGTATGATTGGCAGTAAAGAAAGCTGTTATTCAGCCTCTCACGCATGCGTCAGTTGCATGCATATCGATGTGTGGATGTCCCTATGTGCACTTTATGGTAGGTGACCCCGGTGACCTTGTGTCCTCAGTCTGAGGTCACCCGCTTAAAGCCCCAGTTATATTAGCCCCACTCGATAGTAACACTATATCAAAAACGTATGCTAGCCCTTATTGTATTGTACACTGTAGTAATTAGGATGTTATTCTATTCTTCTATTTTGTATCATGTTTAAGAATTCTTGCCATACTTTGTACCGTGTACAATTGTCGTGCAATAAAGTTCTTCATTACAATTAGGGTAGAAATGACAAACGTACTCGGTGTATGGCACGTGTGTATGACTAATCATGTGCAAGGCTGTGCCAGACGGTGTTTAGGCTGTCCCGTGCCCCTGAGACTGTTACTCCTTCACCACACCCCTTATGACTAATGTTGAAGACTGCAGAATCATGGCTCTATCCGTCACGTCTGTTGGGAAACGTACAGAATTACGACAACAATATGTGGTCTTGATTATACGCACAACTGTGAACGGGAAGAGCTATGCTGGACGTCATGCTGCCCACACGGCTGATTATAGCTACGGAACTGGTGAGATGAGGGGAGGGGAGGTTACGTGAGGTGAGGTGAGGTGAGGGGAGCTGGAGGTTACGTGAGGTGAGGTTACGTGAGGTGAGGTTACGTGAAGTGAGGGGAGGTGAGATGAGGGGAGATGAGGTTACGTGAGGTGAGCCAGAGGGGAGGTGAACTGGCCCTTAATTCGTGTATCCGAAGATATAAAGTGCCAGCGCCGGAAATAGGTTAGATGAGTCACCCATGTTGATTGGTCGCCCCGTCGGTAAAACAGGTAGTGCAGCTATTGAACAAAAGCCAGATTTTGAAACCGTGGATTGGGACAAACCAACTGGGACGAGGGTTGCGCGGTGCTTTTGCAGGTCATTTTTGCACCTGCCGTAGCTGAAAATGCCGTAAGAATACACAAGTTCATAAATATGCGTGGGTAAATGGTTATGTTTATCACATTTGTTTTGCTGTTGAAACAACTATGTTTATACGATGTTCATCGGCGAAGAGTGTAGGCGTCGGCGACCTTGACCTGGTTTATCCTGTCATGAACGAACGTCGTCATTTCCTTTCGTAGTCTTCTTACGAGGCATGAGCTGTGTAACTTTTAGGTGAGTCTTGGTCGCGTGAATTCTCCAAGCAGGGAGAAACGTCAAAAATCTCGGCCACTCCTAGTCTTTTCGACGGATATCTCTGATTAGAGATCAGTCGCGTGCTACAAACGAGGGCCTCTAGGGACGAGTGCTACAGACGAGGGACCATCCCTTTCAAGTAAGGTTAAGGGACGTGCTACAAACGAGGGACCATCCCTTTCAAATAAGGTTAAGGGACAAGGGTACAGGTGCTACAAACGAGGGACGAGCTGTTTCGTCGTCAAGTTCCCCTTCATAGCCTTCTTACGAGGCAGGAACTAAGTAACTTTTAGGTGAGTTTTCGTCGCGTGCTACAAACGAGGGACTATGCCTTTCACGTTGCTGTTTTGTATGTATATACAACGCCTGTGGATGGCATCAAATAGCTTCTGGCAGGACCAGTGGGATCTGGTGTACGACTTGTTTGGAGAAGATGAACATTTGCTGGGAGCTCTTGGTGAGTGGAAGCCGATTTCTCGTAGATCACAACTCAGATGAACACTACTGTTTCTACCTTAAGGGTTCCTCTCCTAGGCTTTGATTATGATAAATAATGGATAGGTTATGGTTGGCAGTTTTTATCTGCATGAAAAATAGAAATATTGCTTGGGCGTGTCTGAGTGTGTTTCCGGACTTTTGTAGTTAGCTTAACTTTAGAACCTCTTGGTGTATTGTGATGATATTTGGAATGTGGGTAGGTGGTCAAGGTCAAGGTCGATTTTGGGTCCCCTGGTGTGTGACCTTGGTACTGCAGCAGAACTTCCGGTTTTCGTATCTTTTAGGGACCTGGACGCGCTATGGTCTTGATTTTCTGGTGGCAGATAGCTTGCGATGTAAGGAAGGAGTTGCTCAGGTTTGGGCCCCCTTGCAGCTTGCTCTGGAACTGCAGGGGCGTTTTTGTCAATATGCCAAGGGAAATAACTGAACGAAGGAATGACGGATTTCCATGATATTTAGTACGCATGTAGCTTAAACAGAAATGCACATACTGAAGTGCAGATTAGTCAAATTTGGACTTGATTTGCATGATTAATGAGGAAAATCCATATTTTCTTTTGCAGGCACATGGTTGGTTCCCACGCTGGTGTTCCTGATAGTGAGCGGTTGCCTCCTGGTGGTAGACATGACCGGTCATCCCGCCGCCCTGCTGAGGTACAAAATACAGGAGGACAAGAACGTTCCGGTGAGCATCTTGTCAACATTCCAGTTAACTGGTTTGTTTGTTTGTTTGTATTACATACCCGGTAAATCGCCTCATGGCGTAACACACCAGGTTTGCACTATAGAGTACAAGCTGCATTTATCTGATCCACTCACACCGGGAAGGACCCCTACTCTTTTGATTTTCGACAAGTGTGGTGGGTTCTTTTACGTGTTCGAGGTGTGGCTCGTTCTATCCAAGGTACGTCCCTAACCGAAGCTTGGTACTTATTTTCACCTCAGTGCAATGACAAGAAGTTGTGTAAAGAGCCTTTCTCAAGTGCACAACGTCAACGAGACAAACCAGGGAACCCTGGATTCAAATCAAGGGCCTCAGGGTTCTGGGCCAAACACCCTGCCACTGCGCCACCGCGACGCCACAACTTGTGAACATTACGATGACTGGTTTATTTCATTTCGCTGCAGCCTGACAGTTGCAATAGCGGCTGAATTTTTTTTTGGAAAATCACAGCTATAACCATTTTCTTCCTTTTCTTTTTAAGGTGGACCATGTAAAGCTGTGGAAAGCCGTTAAGTTGGTTCTATTCAACCAGTTGGTTGTTGGCGGCCTGATCATCTGCCTTGGTGCGCCGCCCGTCTTGCGCTGGAGGGGAATGCCATGCGGACGGGATCTCCCATTGTTCCACTGGGTTCTGGTGGAGCTTGTAGTGTTTGTGCTCGTGCTGGAGGTTCTGTTCTACTATTTTCACAGGTCAGTCCCACTCATTAACTAGTTTAGATAACCTGTGACATGTTATGAAACGGCTAACATATACATAGCCAACACTAAGATAATTGGGACTTAGGACTGAATACGAGGCATAACCCTTTTTCGGCTAGTAGTGCAATACGCTTTCGCTACGGCTCGCGTTTTTGGCCAAGCACAACGGGTCACTCCTTCTGTTCTCGATAAGTGTGTTGGGTTCTTTCGACGGCTATACGATGCCACTGTACTGGTTAACATGTACTAAATGTGATTAACATGTGACATCTTAATTCCCACAGGCTGCTGCACCGGCCCGTTCTGTACAAGTGGATTCACAAGCAGCACCACGAGTGGACGGCGCCCATCGGGATGGTGGCTCTGTATGCCCACCCTGTGGAGTACGCTCTGTCCAACGTGCTGCCTGTAGTCGCAGGTAAGAATGTATTTTCTCACCTGTACTCCTGTGTACACCTGTACCTGTGCTCATCGTACCCTAACACGCACTGTACTGCCACCCTGTGGAGTACGCTCTGTCGAACGTGCTACCTGTAGTCGCAGGTAAGAATGTATTTTCTCACCTGTACTCACCTGCTGTGCCTGTGCTAAACACGCACCTGTGGAGTACGTTCTGTCCAACGTGCTACCTGTAGTCGCAGGCAACTGGAATTTTTTCACATTTTCTCCGAGGGACGTCCCAAACTCAAGCTATAGCTAAGGTACTCATTTTCATTCTAGTGACGTGAGCAAATTCGTGAAAAGGGCATCTCCCTTTTTTTTTATATACCCTGCTCGTTGTACTTTTTTTATGTACTCTGTTTGTTAGACGTTTCAGATAGCATCCGCTATCTTACGTCAGTGTGACAGTGACTAAGGACAGATCTGGTAGAACTGGGGTTTTATACCAAACCTCTGAATAGATAATTTCAGATGGTTCAATAGAATAGTAAGTTAAGACAGATAGTTAAGTTAAGACAAAACCCAATTCTACCAGATCTGTCCTTAGTCACTGACGAAAGATAGTGGGTGCTATCTGAAACGCCTGACTGTTTCCAAATTTTATCCAGTTGCTTGAGTAGCTATTTTTGGAGTATCTTACTACCTGGATGTCTAACCTTCAGCAACGTACTCGTTCGTTGTACCTTTTTTATGTACCCTGTTCGTTATTCCCCGTCTCAGGTCCCATCCTCATGGGGTCCCACGTGGCGACACTCTGGCTGTGGTTCTGCCTGTGTCTCACCGCCACGACCATCTCCCACAGCGGCTACCACTTCCCTCTGCTGCCCTCCAACGAGGCACACGACTTCCACCATGCCAAGTAAGTACTTAGTTACTTATCGTTACTTGTACGTGCTTGCTTATGTCGAGTCCAGGTTTCTCGTAGCATCTACCAGGCTCCTCGGGTCGCTGGGAAAATAGTAGAAATTGGCCAAATTGAGTGAATTGTATGAAGGGAGCAGGCTGCGGAGAGAGGGCCTGCGAATGAAACCCTCGATGGCCAAACACCCCTGGCAAATATTTCCCTATAGCCGGTGCGGTTAGTCTGGTAGAGAATAGGTTTCTCCTATCTCGAGTCGTGATAGCTGCCCATGTCTCTGCCCCCCATTGCCTGGTACATGTTGGCAACCTCAAGGCCTGTGTCCGTCTCGGGTGTTCCAATGTAGGTTGCTACAGGCCAACTTGACAGTAAGTAAGTGCAGTTAAATATAGAATGCAATGCGGTGTGTATTTCGTATCGCCCGAGGTACCAACCCGCCTGCAGGTTGGATCGCCCTGTATCATATCTATGCCATACCAAACCCGAAAAAAAAAACAATTTAAATTAAAAATGCGCCAGAAGTTGAGAAAATTTTGTGTGCTCGCCCAAAAATTGCAACAACATCGATTCCAACGTCCGAATCCGGTATTCGAATTTTCGACAGTAGCGCACGCGAAGCCCGTTCGAATCATTCAATGGAAACCCGGGCAATGCGACTTCGAAGCCCGTGCAATGCGGTAAAATATAGACCGGTCCGGAACGCCCGTATTGTACGTTATCCCTGCCCAGGCATGACATAAAAACGTGTATACAGCAACCACTTTAATGGCAAAAGTGATCACTATAGACATGTGGTCGGCCACTATAGAGAGGAAGCTAAGTAGTGTCATACAAGATGTAACGTTACCACTGTCAATCCAAGGCACCAGTGGTAACCTGACTGCTATGGTGTGATGAGGTTGTTAAACAGGTCTAACCAGTGTTACGGTGTGATGTTGTTGTTCTACCGGTTTAACCAGTGCCACGATGTGATGTTGTTCTAACGTTACAGGTTTAACCAGTTCTATGGTCTGATGATGTTGTTATACAGGTTTAACCAGTGCTATGGCGTGATGTTGTTGTTATACAGGTTTAACCAGTGCTATGGCGTGATGTTGTTGTTATACAGGTTTAACCAGTGTTATGGTGCGATGTTGTTCGACCGGTTCAACCAGTGCTGCAATGTGGGGATGTTGTTACACAGGTTAAATTACTGCTATGGTGTGTTGTTGTTACAGGTTTAACCAGTGCTACTCTGTGATGTTGTTGTTCTACAGGTTTAGCCAATGCTGTGGTGTGACGTTGCTGTTATACAGGTTTAACCAGTGCTTCAATGCGATGTTGTTTTTTGTTATGTTTAACCAGACTGAGTTCTACGGTGTGTTGTTGTTACAGGTTTAACCAGTGCTATGGCGTGTTGTTCTAGTTCTACAGCTTTAACCGGTGCTACGGACGGTGTATTGTTGTTACAGGTTTAACCAGTGCTACGGTGTAATGTTGCGGTTCTACAGTTAACCAGACTGACTACTACGGTGTGTTGTTACAGGTTTAACCAGTGCTACGGTTTCACGGGCGTCCTCGACCGTCTTCACGGGACCGACGAGCAGTTCCGCCGTACCAAGGCCCACGAGCGCAACGTCACGCTGTTGGGTCTCACCCCGCTCTCCTGGTCCATCCCTGACAAACCCAAGGCTGGCAAGGAGATTCTGGCCTGCCACGGGGCATAGGAAAAACACGCCCTCTAGCGGAATTTTCGCTGATCGAGGACGATCAACGAAGCCATTGTGGAAACTTGCTAGTTCACTTTAGTGACGCTGAAGAAGAGTGATGATGGATGTCATTCGAAACGCCCGGAAATAAATCACCGAATTTTTATCCAGTTGTAGAGTTTGAACTGTCTTTATATATTGTTTACCTGGATGTCTAACCTCCACAAACAAACCTGTGAATACCAAACTATTATTGAACACAATGAGCACTTTTAGAAGAATTGTTTTTACAAATGCCTCGTGGCACACCACTAATGGATTTTCTTCAATAAAGGCAAAATGAGAAATATTTACTGAGCATGACTGTGCGTATAACTTAAAGAGTGTTCAAGTCTGTGCACGATGGCGTCAGGCTGACCAGTCCCCTTAAGACTCGAGTACTCACTCCTTCATCATATCCCTGACCAATCCCTTCATGACTAATCTTGACAAATGCCGCAGAGGTATGACTTAATCTGCCAGAAGACGTCTGTTGTGAAACGTATAGGATCAGGAAGAGAGTAAGTTAAAGAGGACAGACAGGGAAAATGAATTGAGAGGAGAGGGCGGCCACGACAACCGGTGTCTGTCTTCACTATTCATCGAGAATCCCCTCTCTGCTATTTCTACATGTTGACGTTATATAGAACAAACGTGAATAGTCTACTATTACGAGTTCTTATATCAATACTTGTCGAATTCTACATTTACTATTGTAAGCATCTTGCATTTTTGTTTGACCCATCTTCTGGCTTTTTTTTTTATCGGCGCCCAGCATTGAAAGCGTGCGTGTCACTGCGTGGACTATAGAACAACAACAACCTTAACTGACACAACAAAAGTACAGAGCCTTTTGTAAGGCCTACTGCATCTATGCATACAAACAAATGGATACACATTATCAACGTAGTACATACGTACAAGTAAACCTACGTACAAGTACATGTAACGTTATAGGAATAAAACCACATGTTGAGTTTAACGTATCATTTACACATCAACATCTATCACCACATTTATCACCACATTTATCTACTACTAGGCAAAACCACGCGGGGGTATATATATAAGGCGTACGCCTAAGGAAAGTTAAGGAGGTACTCTTGTATATATACACTATTGGGTCTAAGGTCTAAGCATTCTTTGATATATTTCATACACAGTAATAGTGTAACAGTGGGGATCAACCTCCACTAACTGACCAGTCTAACTGGTCCGGACATTTAGCCTAGTGGTTAGCGCGTTGAAGTCCCAAGCCGTGCGGATCGGGATTGGCGCGGGTTCTAATCCCGGGAGAGGCGTACTCGCCCCTTTGGGTTTTTACAGTGGTTCCCACGAGTAACTCACCCTGTGAGTAACGATCAGATCACACAGGATGTCGTACTCGGAGACTCGGGACGAGTCTAGAAAGAAAAGGGGGAGTAGTGTAACAGTGGGGATCAACCTCCGGTCTAACTGGTTCGAACCTTTAGCCTAGTGGTTAGCGCGTTGAATTCCCAAGCCGTGCGGATCGGGATTGGCGCGGGCTCTAATCCCGGGAGAGGCGTACTCGCCCCTTTGGATTTTTACAATAGATAAGTGCAACGTGTCGTGTCGGCACCCTACAATCAAGTCTAGAACCCTGAGGTATCATCACCCGTGTACACGTCGCACAGAGATCCTGTAATTTCTGCCCGCCATGACCACTGTACGTATACAGGTATGCGAACAATAGGCTGTGACGTAACCATTACGTTGAGCTCACCTTACGTGGACACGCCCATTGTCACCATTCCAGTCTACAAAACGAATTCATTACAAAATGTATTTCTATGTTTAAAAGTACTAATTTTCTTACTACAGTCGATACCACTATAGCACTGACGTTGCTATATAAATCTAAAGACAAGCCGAGGGCATTCGAGAAAAATAAAGAGAGAGCTGTGCTACTTTATTCCCCCCTCTGAACCAAAGTGGTTTAGTCTCGCCAGGTGACAACAATACAGACACCTTTCCGGTGTTTGAAGCGAGCGGTACAACCGGTTAAGACCGGGCCGTTCTAACCTACCACGTATGCCGGGCACAGGCCACCGATCATGTAGCTCAACGCCCAAGAAAAGGTAAGAAACTCTTCCCTTCCAAGTAGACATTTCTGTGAAGGCGTTTCTCACATGTAAAGGTTGTTGACAACAAAGCTAGAACGTTAAGACAACCGATATGCTTTTATAGTCGAGCAGGTACGAACCTGTCGTACCTGTAGCCTCCGATAGAGGTCATAGCAAAGTCGATGGACATTTCTGCACTGTCAAACTCTGTAAGCTTCATATCTGGAGGCGTTTGAGCATACCACAGATATCATCTAGTTCTTGGAGGCACAAGTGTGTCAGGTATGCGTGTATTTGCAGTAACACGGTAACGTTACGTTTTGATATAGAGTTACAACCTTGCAGAGCTGGGTGGAGGATTCGCCAGCCAGTCTGCTGAGACAATTGGATAATTATACCCCTTGCACATTTATTTGTGCAGGTTATTTAATCTTAAATCATTGCACTGCTGACAGCAGAGCCTTTAATTACTTTCCTTCAAGTTTGATTGATCGCGATGGGAATAAAGAAGAAAATTCAGCATTCTTTGAAAAATGCAAAACCGAAAATTCCCTCTTTCCAGGCATATGTTAAATTGGTGGTGTAATTGACATTTCACTTCATTAGCTAAGTAAAGGCCCTGGAAGCCATGTGCGATATTTGTGTCCATCACTGAAGACAAAAATCAGGCCTGTTCCTTTTGTAAAGTGTCAAATTGATCATTCTTCAAATATTTCTTAATATTTTCATATATTGTCCTATTTAATTTTATACATGTACAAGTATATCAGCCACACTGGGATAGAAATACTGGTTCAGAAGTTGTCAGGCAGTCTTTCACCACTGTTTCATCAGACCTAGCCTGTGGCCAAATACTGTAAATCTATCTAATATTGCAGTAACTGTTGGTAATCTTAGTCTGTAGGGGGAAAGGGAGTTACTGTAGTTCACAGCTTTTGATTTTAACAGTGGCAACAAACATCACTGTCTCAAATGTTAGTAATGAAACATTTGCCATGATGAAATTTAAGCGTTTGATCGGTGACGTTTTAAGTAGCTAAAATTAAGTTACTGTTAACGAGTCAAGAATTACAGTAGTTGTTGGTGAATTGGGATCACCAGGTCATTGCCTCTGACCTGGGTATTGTCCTTGGGGGCATGGCAGGCTGTTGGATTGGTTGCTTATTTTTGACATCGTTGCAAAAGACGAAAAATGCAGTCAGTTTGAAGTCTTCAAAAGTGGGTATACTATGTGCATAACTAAAAACATTGGTAGTACATTAAATTTTGAGCTGTGTACAATCTAGACTAGCATGATTATTCACGCCAAGCAAATTATGTTTTTAAAGCATTATAATGGCTTGTTGCCTTGTTGGCTATTGGGTTCGTTAAACAGGTACTTAATAAAGTTACGAGTTAACTTTTGGTATTTTTTGTTTCAAATCTATATGCCCCATGCAGATATGGGAATTTTGAAGATTATTACAACACTGTAGGGTTTGTGTAAGCAGTATTTATATGATTGTGTTTGAAGGGTTTAAAATAATGATTGAATGCAAATCTAGCTTTAAAAAAGTTATGGGACATGTATACACTTATCCCAGTCCATTAAATATATCTTAAATTAGTTCTAAAAGCTAAACTTAGCTTTTTCACTGTCACATCAAAATCAATGTTCATTGGCCATAGAGTGATCAAACAAATTTGTCCATTAGCTGCCACACTACAGTTATTTTGACATTCATGCAACTTTTGCTTACTTACAAGTCATGGCACAGAAAATATTTACTTTGGGTGGGTGTTGAAATACTTCCGCTGTAGTGAAGTGACAATAAAAATGGCTGGAGGGTTAAATTAACATTTTATAAAAACTCATTCCAGAACAAAAAAATGTTCTGTTGGTGATAGAGTTGGCTAAGGACAAGGAGGTTATATAACCTCCTTGCTAAGGCCAAACCAAATTGGTTGTTAGATCTTCAAAGTTAAATTCTATAATCAAAAGTTAAAGTCTAGAAATATGAGAGCTGGGAGAAAAGCATCTGAGTGTCATATTTAATCCATCATACTCTGTCTTAAAACTGATATTTCAGCCCATGGAATTGACTTCCAACAAATATCCCAAAATGTCTCGCTCTTGGTATACATTTCCATCTAATACCCGATTTCTTCCCATCAATAAGGAGGTGAAGGAGACAAAATGGCGGACGACGCGGAGCGTAAGATATCGCTCGGTGATCTGGAGAAGAAGACTTCCATCGACCACGGCAACCGGCCAGTTACGACCGACGACGACACCGATACAGACGACAAGGAAATCGAACGACACTTGGGAAAAACTTCATCACCGTCCAGAGGACAAAAGGAGAGAAAAGGGCTGAACCTGGAGGTACCTGAGTGTAAATTTTGCATTTTTTGGTTCTCTCTCTCAGTGACACATCACACCACAAACAGGTTGATACAACGTTATGCGACTGCACACAATCCAATCCTATGTACAGTCATGTTGAAGAAATTTTCACGTTGTAATTTTTAAGGTTACAGTTTTGGCGGTGACTTCTCAGTGTATGTCCTTATATATACTTCTGTCTTACCTTGACTTGTACTACAGTAACTATTTAAGTAATGGAGACCACAAACTAAAGATGATTGGCAAACTGTTTTTTTTTCCACACTATGCTGCAGATTTTATTAAGTTTTTCAGTATACACCCTGCCACACAAACTGAAAAAACCCACATCCTCAGACACTAATTGACACCCTCGTTGGTCATGTTATGACTAACCCGACCGTTTCGCCATCACGACCCCACAGGGTCTGACCCAAGGTTTGTCGACGGTGCAATACGATGTGGAGATGGTAGATAGTAGGTCCGTCAGCCCCTGTTCTACCAACAATGGTTCGTTCCGCTCAACACAGGTAAGATCCCTTCGCAACCCAACAGGACTGTAATCTGATACTGTACAATACAGTTACAGTCACTGTAATGTGTCAGTATTGGATCAGTTACTGTACAGCACCATAACAGAAGGCACCCCAGGCTTTCTACTAACAGAACCTGCTGCACTGAACCAACATCAACTTTGTTTGTTTGTTTGGTAACATCTCCATTTAGTGATTGTTAACATTTTCTTTCTGGTGTCCACCTTTATACAATGAATAGCCCATAATACTTATAAATCTATCTAATAATCGAGTATCTATCATAACTAAAAAAGCATCCTTTACTTATTGGAAACAAACACATATATAATCTTTAAATTTTGATATAAACTAACACATTTGAAAAATAATCTTTTTAAATCTTAACCTTCTTCTTTCCAAATTATCAATGAAAGTGTATCAAATTATCAGAGGCTAGACTTTGAAACAAAGGAAAAACCACAAGTTCAGGCAGAAGTCAGAAAGAATACTACATGTACCTTCAAACCAATAGACTTGCTTGGAGATTACACTTCTGGATACTACATGTTGCAAAAACATTTCTAAAACACTGAGCGAGATCCTAAATATCTGCTTGGATATCAAGATAAACCGTGCCTTCTGTTTGTTTAAGGTTTCACTGGCCACGTTACTTGTTGTTACCATGGCGAACCAGCTGGTAAACTGTTCCTTTGGTCAGGCTCCAGAAATCAAAAGGAGAAGAGGCTGTCCATACTTCACCTTAAGAAACTTATCAAGACTGCAACTAGTTTAACCTTCTCCCTGCTGCCTAACTATGTAACCAATAGGGAATTGAGTGCCAAACGGCTACTTCAGAGTGATAAATGTTGTTGAAGTGAAAAAGAGCGGACTACAAGATGTATGCTCCAACTCTTTTAACTTTACCGTCTCCCTGCTGCCTAACCCTGTAACCAATACAAATTTGGTGTCAAAAGGCTAGTACTTCAGCAGGGAGAAGGTTAAGGTAATGTAAAAACAGTACTATGAAATACATGTATGATGAGGATGATTTTGTTTGGCTGCCTACAGAACATTGACAATTAGCACATTTAACTTTGAAGTAGCTGTTTGGTGCCCCATTCTCTGTCAGCTAATTAGTTACCGAGTTAGGCATTAGGGAGAAGATTAAGAGTATGAAATATGATGATGATGATTTTGTCTGTCTACAGGATGTTCAAGGCGATCGTCTTCAGGTGCCTGACAGCAGGTCATACAATGGTAGCCACTCCAGCCATTCTGGCAGTCACAGTCCCAGCGAGCGGTCAGCCAGCCCGCATATATCCTACGTTCGCGACATTGGCCCACTCGCTGCCGCAGACAGGGAAGAGGCCGGCGAAGACGTGACCCAAGAGTTCACGTATGAGAAGTTTGCGAAGGCGAACTACCGAGAGGGGACCAGGGTACACAGGCAGGTGGAGCCGCTGCACGAGCCACTCCTGCCGTACAAGACCCGGGAAGATAAACAGGTACTACATGTCTCTCTCTCTCTCCAATTTTACGTCTTTTATTCCCCATCATATGGGGGCTGGACGTGCTTGCACATGGATGGGGGAGCCCCAGAACTCCTCAGCAAGTGCAAGTCTGTCAGTCTATATACAGTGTATTATCATAACTTTCAAACTACAGTCAAACCTGGCCGAGCGACCACCTGGCGCAGGCAACCACCTGCAGTCAGAGACCACATTGAAACAGTCTCATCCAATTTTACACATTAGTTAAGAACCTCTGCTAACCAAACAACTGTCTTATCCAACTAGCAACCACATTTTTGTGGTTCCCAGGGGGCATTCACACCCCACTCAACAACCAACATTCATAGACAGTGGCAACCTGCCCAGTAGCACTCATTTTCAACTGAGGAATTCCGCAGGTGCTAGCCTCAGGAAACCATCCAATGAGCCTTTTTCCTAGCTTTGGGCCATGAACATCCATGATAGCTTCATGACCAGATGATGATGATGATGCTTTGTAGCTAATATCATGAATGAATGAATATACGATTGCTGCATTATTTCTCCAGGCTGCTCTAGAGAACTTCATGACGATACTTCGGTTCATGGGGGAGATACAAGAGGAAACTGACGACATCTCAAGGGAAGATGTGAGTAAATGACTTTTTCAATCATTCATTGCGGATTACATATTTTTTAGCTAAAATCTTCTGTTTGTCTTAATGATACTGTCCTTCCATGCCACTTGGTGGAGCCTTTGGCGGCGCCTATCTTCAATTTGCAGCCCTTAAATTAAGGCCACACAGCTACAAGTCTCAACTGCAAGTCTATATATATAGCTGGGGGCTAGTCCACAGGTAGTGGTGTGTGTTTAACTTCCATACTCTTTACCATGCAAAGGTGTCCCCCGGTGACAGTATCTCCAGACAGAGTAGCCCGGGCCCTAGCTTCCCGATAACTCTGCCCTACCCCTGAGGAGAGCCTTCCGTGATGGCCAATCAGCATGTTTGTTCCATGATGACCAATAAGCATGTCTGTACCTCTCAGGTGTCCACCGGTGACAGTGTGACCAATCAGCATGTTTGTTCCAGGATGGCCAATCAGCTTGTTTGTTCCAGGGCCAGGATGGCCTATCAGCATGTTTGTTCCTGGATGGCCAATCAGCTTGTTTGTTCCATGATGACCAACCAGCATGTCTGTACCTCACAGGTGTCCCCTGGTGACAGTGTGACCAATCAGCATGTTTGTTCCAGGATGGCCAATCAGCTTGTTTGTTCCAGGGCCAGGATGGCCAATCAGCATGTTTGTTCCTGGATGACCAATCAGCTTGTTTGATCCATGATGACCAATCAGCTTGTTTGATCCATGATGACCAATCAGCTTGTTTGATCCATGATGACCAATCAGCTTGTTTGATCCATGATGACCAACCAGCATGTCTGCACCTCACAGGTGTCCCCTGGTGACAGTGTGTCCAGACAGAGTAGCCCAGGTCCGAGCTCCCCCACAGTGGAGAGTCCTGTCAACTCTGCCCTAAGAGAGCCCCTCAGATGACCAATCAGCTTGTTTGTTCCATGATAACCAATCAGTATGTTTGTACCTTTCAGGTGTACCATGGTGACAGTTTGACCAATCATAATGTTTGTTCCATGATAACCAATCAGCATGTCTGTACCTCACAGGTGTCCCCCGGTGACAGCGTGTCCAGACAGAGTAGCCCAGGCCCGAGCTCCCCCACAGTGGAGAGTCCTGTCAACTCAGCCCTGAGGAGAGCGCCCCAGATTGACCTGGGTTTGCTAGGACTCACCCCGGCGGAGATTAACCAGATCTGCATCATCGTGGGGAACGGGATCATCAGTTCTAATCTCAGGTACGTCTTTTACTTTTACCACAATCTGATTTCTTCGTTCTCAGATTTTTGAAATTGAGATTTGTGAAAAGCATCCTACAAGTTCAACACTTCAACTCAGAATACAGTGTAAATATATTTACTACATGACTGAAAGCAAAATAATATTGAATACTACCAAATGCTCATAACAAAAATCGATATCTCCTCTGTTACGACCAAAGGACGATTACATGTAACTCTTCAGTGAGTTGAAACTGGATTGAGATAAACCTTAACTTCTTGTATTAAATGACTAAGTGTACTGTGAGCTGTGTCAACAGTTGTCCAAGAACAGTCAGAAGACGATTAGCTCTTCAGTGAGCTGAAACTGGATTGAGATCAGTTTTAACTCAACTCCTTGTTTTTTACTGTACAGGACAGAGATCTACTGCCAGCTGTGTAAACAGTTGTCCAAGAACCCCTCCAGCAGGAGCCAGGAGCGGGGATGGCTCCTCATGTCCGCCTGTGTCAGCTGCTTCCTCCCCTCACATCAACCCTTCGTAAGATTTCTGTTTCTCTAATTATTTATTGGTTTGGCATGTACGTTCTTACTTTAACAGCCAGGGTTGCCCAACTAGCAAATGGCTATTGTTAAGGGCTAGCCCTGTTACTCAACTTGTCTCAAAGTTATCAGGTCATAATTTCAAACAGGGTATAGGGTTACTTTTATACAGGCTTTTACTTTTTGGTGTAGTGTTGTGGAACTCTCTGCGTGTTTGGGGCTATTTTGAGGCTTGAGTGGACTCCTGTGCACTGGACGTTCATTACGACTGATAAAAGAGCCAAAATATCTAACAAATGAAAAAAAGGGGAACCCAAAAAGAGATCTGAAGAGAAAATTTGATTGTGCTGATAAATTGCTGGATAAGTTTGTAACAGTTACTATATCGGGAATTTTAAAAGGTTATGGAACCACCTGTAAGAGTCAGCACTGTCAGCATCCACATACATGATTGTATTAATAAAACATCTAATTAAAGACGTGTTTTGTTCTGTCCAGTTCCTGAAGTGCCTCGTTAATTACATCCTGACTGCGGGCGGTAACAGAGCTTCCTTCTGCGAGAGGAGACTAAGACGGACTCTGGAGAACGGCACCAGGTCGCTGCCACCTTCATGGTTTGAGTTGCAGGTACGGTCATCATTCTTCATATTGTCAAGTGGCACATGCACGTATGGCAGCAAGTTTCCTTGCTGTTTCAGTAGCAGAGCGCATGTTACCATGTATATTTTTACAGGGTACCATGCCAGGTCTCTGCCCCCTTCATGGTTTGAGTTGCAGGTATGTTCATCAATCTGGCTAAAATAGTAAAGTTAGTGTATGACGGAGCTTTAGGGTGTCAAACCTCTGCAGGTAAAAGAACCCAACACACTGATTGAGAAGAGAAGGGGTGACCCAGTGTGTTTGGCTAAATAGGCAAGCCGTAGCGAAGCCACAATTCAATACTAGCTAACGAAAAAGCGTCATGCATTATGATCTGTCCTAAGTCTGAGGTTTGACCGCTTTACCTTTAAGTTACTTTTACCTTGTCACTGCTGAATGCTTATACTTCTTCCTGCTGCCTAACTCTGTAACCAATAGGGAATGGGGTTCCAAACAGCTGTTTTAGTGTGCTAAAGGTTAATATGTATGTATTAGTATGATCAGAATTATACATGTATGTTTCTGCAGGCGATTTGTACCATGAAGCCCCTCCAGGTCCCAGTAACCCTTATGGATGGGAACACTGTCAGAGTTCTGATGGACTCCGCCTCCACCATACAGGAGATCACTCACCAGGTCGCCAAGAAGGTCGGCATCAGGGACAAGTTCGGCTTCTGCCTCTACATGACAGTATCACATCAGGTACGGAACAGTACATGACAGTATCTTGTATGCAACAGCACATATATATAGAATACAACATGGTATATTCCGTATCACCCGAGGTACCAGCCCGTCCCACAGGAGTGCTAGGACCGATGGTTGGCTGGAGGCTGGTTTCCACATGCTAGACACCTTGGGGACACTAACAGGAAGTTAGGTCAAAGGTCCCAGAAGAGTCCCAGAAGAGGTTATTTCAATTCCTAATGAAGTTATTTTTATATGATTAGTACATGCAAGTTATGCATATACACATTGTATGTCTTTTGCCTTGTAAGAACCATAGGGAAAATGCATTATACAGAATGAGATATTCACAGGTTGAATAAAGCAAGAAATTCACAAATTAAAACAATTATCATAATTCAAAGAGGTATGAGATCTTTGATTTCTTGTTGCAGGTGTATTCCCTGGGAGATGGCCATGAGTTAATAATGGACGACATTGCGGAGATTGAGCTGGGGCTGAAGAACGTGAACAAGCGCGAGGTGTCCTGGGAACTCTACCTCAGGAAGGAGCTGTTTGCACCCTGGCAGGTCAGTACAAATACAACGTTTTGCTCCCTTCAAACACAAGGTTAGAAAAAAAGAAAGTGAGTAAGTGATCTCGAACCAGTTTAGCTCACTGAAGAGCTGTTCTTCCACTGGTCGTGAGAGAGAAGACAAGACGCTATGTACGGTATTTACAGGTTCATTGTACAGGGGAAATTCCCCTAGCTCTTTTTCACAAGTACAATGAACAATGGACCACGGCTTTACATTCCGTCCTAAGAACTGCAACCCTTTCTAGTAGCATGCTTGTCAGGTTAGCAACAACAGCGGGGATTTGAACTCCCAACTTCTTGGTCCATAGTCACTAACGACTGGACTTCACACATTACCTTCTAGACATTTGACTGTATATTTAATAGTAACTGCCTTCAACTGTGTATGTTGTGGTTATGCTTTTCCTCACCCTTTCCCTGTTGTGCTCCCTCAGGACCCGAGTGACGACAAGTTTGCGGCAGATCTAGTCTTCCAACAGGTGGTTGGAGGGATTCGCTTTGAGGAGTACAAGTGTGAAACGGTAAGTCACCGAACCAACAATGCAAAAATTGATCTCGGATTGTTAACAAATACACGTATCAGGACTAGCCTATCCTATTCTAGCTCAGTTCCGAGTCTCCTTTATCGCTTTCCTGCAGTATACCATGACTGGCACCTATTAATAGCTATAGAGAAATGATTGGCAATTTTGAATACAGTATTTGCCTAAAAAAAGTTAAAATATACAAATATACCAACTGAAAGTTCGCTGCAATTTTATTTTGCGGTAGGGAGAAAATGAAGTGTTTGGGGTGGTTTTAAGTTCCCAGTCGAAACAATATTGGTGCTACATATGTACAACTAGCTTTTACAGCCAGCCAGTCGGGAACCAAGATAGCCGACAGTCTCACACATACAATTGTAGAAGCGACTCGGCAAGGGTGACATAGACGGACAGAACAGTACATAACGGGGCTTTAAGAACTGGTTTATTCAATGATTTAAGTTAAGATTTCTAACACTGAGTCTAACGCTGATTGGTCAATATCTTAAGCTCAGGTTAGAGCGCCCTGCACTAGGGAGGCACAGAAAAGGTATAAAAGGAGGAGTGGCCCGACCTCTGTCATTCTTGATAAAGACAGTAAAGTCGAAACCGGTCGAATCCCGTCTCAGCACAGTCATTATCCCAGAACCACAAATGATAACACTGAGTGTATACTTTGAAAACCTTACAGGATGAAGACTATGCAGACTTTGTGTCCAAGTCTTACTACATCGACCGAGGCAAGCCTGCGTCCATGGAGAGTATCAAGAATACGCTGCACTTCTACCTGCCCGAAGACAAGTTCAAGTCCAGTAAGGAGGACTACTGGGCACAGCTCATATTCGATACATTCCAGAAGGTAGGAACTCATTGTCATCAAGTACTGCATCCTCACTGAATAGCTTTAAAGAACGGTTGCAGTCAGATATGCAAAGACTAGGTGTAACAGACCGTTCGGTGTAATATAACCAGCTGCTGCCGCACCGCGTGCCTGCAAAGCTGGTGTGTTAGGCCTAATGGCGGTTATACCGGCTAAATATATACAGATACAGATACATGACTTGTGTAGATGTTGATAGGTGGGCCCAGTGTGGTCATATAGAATACAACACGGGGTATTCCGTATCACCGTAGGGTGATCCAACCCGCAGGAGGGCTGGGACCGAGGGTGATGCGGAATTCACCGTGTTGTATTTTATCTATTTCATACCCACCTGAGAGAACACACATTTCAATGCACCAGAAGTTGAAAAAAGTTCAACATTGTTATCAAATGCCTCAGAAGTGCGCTTGTCACTTTATATACATGTAACTATGTAATACCTATTGGAGGGCATTTCAGCACTAGAGGGCTGGCCAGGGCACAGCTCCCCCTATCCTTTTGCCTCAGTAATGCAGCTTGTGACTTTGTATAACTTTTTGTTAAATTGTACTACCTATTGGATGGCATTTCAGCTCTAGAGGGTTGACCAGGGAATTTTGTATCTGTATCTGCATAGCCGGTATAACCACCCTTCGGCGTAACACACTAATCTCCAAGCAGATCCACACCGGGCGCGAAAATCGTATATGCTAGCCAGAGAAGGTCCAGTCAGCCAGAGATGATGAACCCTCTCTGGCTGACTGGACCTTCTCTGGCTAGCATATACGATTTTCGCGCCCGGTGTGGATCTGCTTGGAGATTAGTAACACACCAGCTTGGCAGGCATGCGGCGTGGCAGCGGCAGCTGGTTATATTACACTGAACGGCCCTGTTACACCCAACTTTTCCACATCTGACTGAATAAATCCCCTTACCCTTCATATAGCTCAACATTGAGTGTTGAGATCAACTGAAATATGCAAAATCAATTTTATATAAACATCACACAATCATATACATGTATAAATACAGTATATCTATATGTCACTACTAATAAGACTAGACTAAAAATCAGAGGCAAGTTGATTTTTGATTACTATAGGCATTCAGAGATGCTTTGGGGCTGTTTGTAGTCATAGAGTTTATTTGGTTGCATAGTACACTTCCATGTGCAAACACGTATGGTCGACTCTTGATACGTAATCATGATATTATGATTATTGTTACAGTTCCTAGGAGAAGACCCTGAGATGACAGTCGACAAGGCAAAGGCGGAGGTTGTGCGTCAGGCGATGGTGGAATGGCCGTTTCTCTTCTCCAGGTTCTTTGTTGCAGGTAAGCCAAGGTCTACCTTATCATCAAGGTTTCTTTTCTATACTAGTACTAGTACTAGCAAGACGTATACCAAATCCTGTGGTGAATTTTGCATTTTCCAAATGGATGCTTGAATGAGTACAGTATAAGGCACTGGGCAAAGGTCAGAAATAGCAGGCAATGGTACAATGTATACTGTAAATCTAGGAAAATCATTCATTTTTGCTGAGATTTGATATTTGCAGTACTAAACACTCTAGGAGTGGAAAAGAAGTTCAACAGTGTGTTTTAAGTTTGCCGTTGAAATTATGCTGTAGCACGAAACACATTTTCAAGGTGTCAAAATTTCACGGTGTACACTGTAAAAGCGATGCAAAAATACAGCTGCCGCGAACAATTCAAGATCTACAGTACTTCATTGTCATCCCAGGGGTACTACTGTAAATGCATTTAAGTAAGCGTTGTTTTAATTTTCCGGTAGGGAGAAAATGAAGTGTTTGCAGTAGTTTTAAGTTCGCATTTGAGACAATAGTAGACAAGAGAGTAGGTGGGCAAAAATATTTTGCGGTGGTTTTAAGTTTGCAGCGAAGTGCTTACCGCGAAAACCGTGAACATAAAACCGCCGCAAACATTTCTGCATTTTCAGTATTTCCTTAAATGTCTCTTCTTGTTCTCCAGAGAAGTTCTGCGGGCCGGGGCCTGACGGTGAGGACGTGAAGCTGCACAACCTGATTGTGGCGGTGAACTGGCGCGGCCTGTTCCTGCTGAAGGAGGCGCGCGCCGAGAACGGGAAGCAGCAGCTGCTACTGGAGCTCGAGTTCCGCCACATCAACAAGGCCGTCTGCGAAAGGTGCGTGTTTTCACGTACAGAACAAGGCAGGGCTGTCTCCTGGACCCGTCCCATTGTCATGAAATTTAAGAAAATGTCCTTTGTAAGCTTGAAATAACAGATTAAACAACGGAAACTAACAACATGGGTTCCTAAACATTGAGTGAGACAGAACAAAATCAAATCTGGAGACAGTCCTGGTACAAGGGTGATAAAAAAGTTCTTTAGTGCACAACTCAAATTTCGGGGCATGATTATCAAGTATGAAGCCTTTTATGAATGTCTACCAAAATTGAATCATAATGTAATGAGAACGGGAAGTAGCAGCTGCTACTGGAGCTGGAATTCCGTCATATCAACAAGGCCGTCTGCGAAAGGTGCATCCTCTTATATTTTACAACATTCGTATAAAAAAATAACTCCGCCGGAATGATATTTGGCTTTATCATTAGAATTAAAGTCATAAAGTTTGTCCCCAAAAATGCAAGAAATAGTGTCTCAGGGGGTTCTGAATTTCAAAACTATCTGGGGGGAGGATGCTGGACACCCTACTGTGGTCATGTCTTCGGTAAACCTCTAAAGCGCCGCGCAAAGTTGGCCTTCTGTACCTCAGTCAGACCCCTATGCTGTGAAAAAATCACAGTGAGAACCCTCTGAACCATATGTCAGTTAATGTCAACATGACGGGTCACCATGTTTACTTGCACCTTACAGAGGAGGGGTTTATGTGATGGTCCAAACGGAGGATGGTGGAGAGTTTATGTTTGAGATGCCAGATGCTGAGAAGCTACGTGAACTGGTCTCCTTGTTCCTTGGGAAAAACGAATACAGCAAGGAACTCGATGCCTTGATGGGTAAGACTTATACATTCAAGCTTTCTTAAAAGAGACTTTCTGGTTACCAAGTTGAACATCAGTTTTGTGTTGTTTTATTTATAATGTCCTGTTACTTTATTTATCTCCAGTATGCAACTACATTTGTATTTTCATTTCAAAATGACTAAAAGACTATATTAAAAAGACTAAGTCAAATGGTAAACTAATTGAATGTGTAAATGTGTCAGAATGCTCACAAGTAGCTAGTACATTGTATCTTTACACAATCTTAATTCGCTCAGCATCCATTTTGAAATTGTGTATGCCTTTGACTTGGAAATAGATTTTGAAGTAACACACTTACATGCAGTTAGTAATGTTTCCTTCTAGTTCTTTTAGCCACACCACTTAAAATGTACTAACCTCTTCAATGATGTTTTTTTCACACAAATTAGGACAACTTTCCACATGTGTTAAGGAAGTTTTGTCTTGTTTTGCAGAAGCTAAAAAGGCCAAACGTCCCCGACCGCCCCCCGACCAGAACAACGCAGGTGGCTTGACTTGGCTCCTGCAGCTCCCCCTGACAGCCTTGTGGGGTATTGCATCTGGTGTGAGAGAGGTGGTAAAACTCCCCACTCGACTATTTGACAAGGACGAACCACAACCAACTGAAAGTTTAAGAACATGAATGACACCTACATGTATGTACATTTGTTTGTAACTGCAGTACTGCTACAAAAGTTTGAATATAAACCAAAGATAGTGACGAAACTTAAATCTGAAAGAAAAATATCTAACTTTTATGTCAGAGGTATGAAGTGAGATGTTTTTCCGGTTTCTGCGATGGGAGGGACTTTGTAGGACATAGTAATTTGAAGCATGACCACTCGTCATTTGAAAGTAAGACAGCGCACTGTCCTAGTCTCAGGTCTTGTAGCTTCTTTTCTTCTCATTTAGTGTCTTTAAGACATGACTTTGAGATACCAGCAAAATGATAATATTGGTAACGTTATATATAATCAGTAGCTTTTGAAATTGAATTGTACCAAAAGTCTATCATGGTACAAGGTAATAAATATGATACAGCAAGTTCGAGAAAACTCACAGCAAATAATATAACAGAATTATATATAATCATTAAAAAGTTCTTATTCTTCAGTATAGATAATTATGCTTTGAAAATGGAATAATTCTATCATAATGATACTACAGAAAAGAAATGTCATTTGGACAGGGGATTTTTTGTGTGGTGGAAAAAAGCCATATTACGAATACTATTATAGCTTTCTTTTATTATTGCTTGATGAAATGTTTAGCATACTGAATATTCAACAATCAACATGTCATTGACTTCACTTCAAGCTTGCTAGAGGCTTGATCCCAGAAAGGACATCCTTTATAATGTCCTTGATCACAGTCTGCAATAGTGTAGTCTAGAAAGCATTTTTTTTGCTCTAAGAAGAAATGCTTAGAAGATTGTATTACACTACAGCAAAAAATACCTTAATTGATAATGTTTAAAGACCAGTTAAGTAGAAATGTTTGTATAGAGATTTTGAAATAGAGTTTTATTTTCAAAAGAAGTGTACATTTCATGGATATTAACTTGAAACTAGAATTTGTATATTAGAGCTATCATATAGGATTATAACCATAGGTATAAAGCCTATATAATACAAAATGTTTAGGACTATATCGGTTGCATTAGGAATTTAGGATAAACAGACTTGTGCTTTAAATTGATGTTTTTCATACCATGTATAGCTTATAAGGTTTGGTAACACAACCGTGCACCGCATTTGGTGCATTACAAATGTTTGTATCTTGACAGTGTTTTTCTGACATCAGTGTTAAAAAAAGACGGACGATGCTTGTAGCCAATTGTATGTTATAGTCTTTACCACTTAAAGTAAAATAAAGAGGAAAATTGAGTTCAGTTGAATGACATTTCTACGCAAACTGTGCCCTGTATGTGACGGCTGTTCTAACCAGCTTACCAATAGTCTCTTTCACAGAACATTAAATATTTACATTCAAACAGTCACCAATGCTTGGCCTGGGTACCATCCTCCGTAGTAACCACTGGCTCAATCGTTTTGCTTGCTATCCAATGCTAACACTTGGTTACTAACAGTTGCTAGGAACACTGAGATTTCCCATAGTGAATTATCATGACATGACTGCCGAGGCTGCTTTGAGTTAGTACATTTATTTTGTTCATGTCAACTTACAGAGCAACAAAACGAAATTGCAACAGTGCAACATACAGGTGTTGTGACTCAGCTCATTCCTTGGTTTCTAAGATGGCTGCTTTACCTTTTTTTTACTTTGACTGTCACTGGATGTGATCAGGTTGCTTTTTAAGCTAGTGCATTTTATTCATGTCAACTCCAAGAGCAACAAAACAAAATAACAACAGTGCAACATACAGGTGTTGTGGCTCAGCTCATTCCTTGGCTTTTCGGACTGACAAATTTCTTGAGGAAGTCTACAAGATCCCTCTTCTCCAAGTCCAAGGTCAAGAACTCCTCAACAACCTCTGAGCACCTAAGGAGAAACGTAGGACAAGTATACCTAATATTCAGATTATCATTTCCCTACCCTCAAAAAACAATACCGATATTCCTTATTGTGTATGTATGGTAGGGGTGTCCCTGTAGCTCAAACTGGTAGTAGCATCACAGTTGAGCTCCTGGTTCAACTTTGTAACCCTGGTTCAATTCTGGCTTGGGGACATTTCGGTTGGATCTGCACCCGTCTTTCAGAAGGGACATAAAATGGGGGTCTCATGTTTTAAGGCGTCGCCTAAAGCATGTTAATGGAGAAGGGCTAGGAACCTGTAAAGATATAGCCTACTACTAAAACAGCAGAGAAATTTGCTGCCCTTTGCGCCACTAGGCACTAGAAACTTTAAGGTTTGAATGAACGAATGAAAGTGTCAATGTATGAATATCATCTGATGTAAAACTTGAATGCCTGAGAAAGAACAATGGACCCACCTCTGGTACTGAGTCTCTGTACTGGCCGTGTCTACACGATGCACAGGTTGGTTCGTTCTGATCAACTCTGATACCTACATATAGGACATTAAGGACAGTCAAAGTTTAACAGATATCATCCAAAGCTTTCAAATCATCCCAGCATATCACAGGGGGAAATGCAGGTTTGTGCATTTGGTGACGTCTGTGTGTTTTCCATCTGATACAGGTAAATGCTATATGCAAATACAACGTACCTAACAGACTGCATTCACCTAATGTATATGCATATTGCATTCACTGTGTGCAGACTGCATACACCTACCGGTATATGCAAACTGCATTCCATGTTGCAGACTACATACACCTACATTGTGTACATGTACATACAGCTACATGTATTGCAATCACCATACATGTGAGTACAGTCTCTATGGATGCAGACTGTATATTGCATACAGGGCTCGAAATTCATTCTTGGAAATAGGTGCACTGGTGCACCCAAGCCAAAAAATTTGTTGCACAGTAAGAATTTTGGGTGCACCACATAGAATAAAGTAGTATGTCAGCAAAACATAATTACAATGTTTAACGCTCTTTGATTAACCTTATAATTTCAAACAAGTGATACATTAAATATAGTACAACAAAAGGTTATATTACTTTTCTGGTAGAATATTCTATATACTAGTGTACAATAATACCCTTATCCTACAGCCTACAAAAATATCTAGGTGCACTGGTGCACCCACAGTAAAAAATTAGGTGCACAGCTCCAATTTTGGGTGCACACGGGTGCACATACACCCACTATTTTGAGCCCTGGCATAAAAATGTCCTTCTGGATCAGTCAATTGCGCACCTCTGCTCCCCTGGATATGAGTTCACTGGGCAGGCCAACCTGAGCGGCGATGGTGCAGGCGTAGCTGCTCTCAGCAACGCCCTCTACCAGCTGGTACAGGAACACCAGCTGCTCCCCGTCCTGGATCGTCTCCATCATCTGGAACAGTCAGGTTCCAAAAGTCATGATACCAATTTTTTTTAATTTGATGTTTCCTGGATTAAAAAAAACATGCTAATCACAAGTGGACAAGATTTTAAAATAATATATCAATGAAAACAATGTTGATAGGAGCCATAACAGGTTAACTGCTTATAGTGGATGTCCATGCACAACTTCCGACCACACCAGTCCATCTGCCATGGCCCTCTTAGGTCTTCCATGTGAATTGAGGTGTCTCTAGATAGGATGGCCTATTAGTAAATAAAAGTATAGAAAAAGACAACACTTTTGGAACTGATCAGCGTTTTTCTACCTAGATGAACTAATATTGACCTCTTCTGCCAGTTCATTCTGACGCTGAAGAAGAGCGATGGATGTCACTTGGAACGTCCAGAGGTAACCTCCGAATTTTAGTTGTAGAGATTGAATTGTCTTGAAATAATGTTAACTTGGATGTCTCAAACCTTCATAATCATACTTTTGGAAATATGTTCTTCTCTATAATAATAATATAAAAACAAAAAAAGGGTGAGGTTCTATAGTCTGCTAACCTGATATGTGAGATAGTGTGAAGGGGGCAGCAGGCTCTGTTTGACTAACCTGATATGTGAGATAGTGTGAAGGGGGTAGCAGGTTCTGTTTGACTAACCTGATATGTGAGATGGTGTGAAGGGGGTAGCAGGTTCTGTTTGACTAGTCCGTGGAAGTGCGTGGAGACAATCGTGAGGGGACAGGCTGCACCGCGGGACAGCAGATGACCCAGACTTGCTGTCATCAGTGATATGCCATCTACCTACAAGATCAGAGAGGTACATTGTACATTCAATCCATTTTTACTTGTTTATTGGACAGATGTCCAATATTGAGTATATACAGTCAAACCTGTCTTGGCGGTTACTTTTGCATAGCGACCACCTGGGCATAGTGGTCACTTTTTGTCGGTCCCTTGCGTGACCGCTATGGACAGGTTTGACTGTATGTAACACTAGTCTTCCTGTAGTCATACTAATTACAAACACATTATATTACCAAACCTATTATATTAAACACATTTACCATTACCTACACCAAGATTTTTTAATTCTCTGTAAGTCAGAAGGACATCTTTGGCAGTTACAATAGAGCCAGTTACAGTAACAGTGATCTCAGTTAAAAAGTTAGTGTAAGTCAGTTTGATCAACTTACAGTTGCAGTGCCCTTGCCGAACTCATCAAAAAGCACCAAAGACTGGGCTGTAGTGCAGCGCAGAGCAACAGACACCTGCAATGGACAACGTTTCATGTATGTCAGCATCAACAAAATTGAGTTTCATGTATCTCCATTCATGTTCAACTTGACTTTAAAGACAGTGGTATTTGAAAATGAAAACAGCATAAGATGTTACTACATTTTATCATTGCTTGATGAAATGTTTGACAAACTGATATCAAATAATATAATAGACTTCACTTACTAGAGTGAGTGAGTGAGTAAGTGAGTGAGTGAGTGAGTGAGTGAGTGAGTGAGTGAGTGAGTGAGTGAGTGAGTGAGAGTAAATGAATGAGCAGGCTAACCTGGTTGAGGTCTATCATGAAGGTGGACAGCCCCACGGACACCGACTCCCTGGTGTGGATCCGGGTGAAGATCCTGTCCACGACGCCAATGGTGGCAGACTCCGCCGGCACAAAACTTCCCAACTGAGCAAGGAACACGAACAGACCCACCTGTTTCAGTTAAACACTCTTGCCAATTTGGGACAATCAGGCTGGCCTGTTGGCCCATATGGTCCAAATTGGCTAAAAGAACAGAGACCACTGGTACAATTTTGCCCTGGTGGGCCACCAAATCACAGGAAAGAGGTGTGTAAGCTGCAATTTTCCATGATTCCTCCAGGGCCTGGCTCAGCCTAAACTACCAGGCCAAGAATTCAGCCTCTAGTGGGCTAGCATCTCAGACAACTGTGCCAGAGCCTATATTTCAACAAATTTCTAGTTAAAATGTGTGCTTGTTCTGAGTTATATAGTAATCTCACTTCACAATAAACAAGCTGTCTATGTACTTAAACATGTTTTCTATTAGCATTATCCAGTATTAGATTATACTGCTGTCTTCACACAGCGCCTCCAAGCGGCTCTATCCAGCGGGTCCACGTTGGTGAGGCTGCACTCTGTAATGTCCTTCTTAACACACTCAATCCAGGATTTCTTTGGTCTACCACGACCTCTGAGGCTCTCTCTCTATAGAGAAATAATGATTTTGCATAGTTCCTGTAAATGTTCAAGTTTTAGTCATGCCCACCTGAGCCAGGAACACGACCAGGCCAACTTGTTTGAGGTAGACGCTCTTGCCGCTGGCGTTGGGGCCCGTCAGGACGCTGAGCCGGTGGCCGCTCCCTCCCAGGGCGGTGCTGTTGGGAACAAACGGGCTAACACACATCTCCTGCAGGGGGTGCCTGAAAATATGGGTCAGTGTAACATGAAAAAAGACTGCAGGTATACAAGGTGAGAAAAGAAACTCCAGGAGCTAAGGGAGCTCGCGAGATGCAAGGCAAAGAGGAGGAAGATAAAGATATATTAAATGCAGCTACAAGACGTTTCTACAACTGCAGATGCAGAAACCAGTGGTTGATACAAGACTGTCACACTAATGTAAAGGTAGGTAAAACTAAAGCAGTCGAACCTCAGACTAAGGACGAAGAATGGAGCTTTTTTGTTAGATAGTAGTGCAATGCGGCTTCGCGACAGCTCACGTGTTAAGCCAAGCACACCTACTGTACTCTTTCGAATAAAGTTACTATAATGATACGAAATTTCAAACATACCTGCCTCCAACAATCCTGATGCCACTCTCCTTGGTTAACTCTGGACGCACATAATTGTTGTCCTTGGCAACGGATGCAAATGCAATCAAGCTGGGGAATAAGAAAGGTAGTCTTATTTAATTGTGAATGGGACAGGACAGGGAGTAGGACAGAAAAAAATTTAAGCTATATAGAGATATTCTTGGGACAGCGAAAACCTAACATGATTACAATATACCACAGTCACCTGGAGTAGTAACTAGGTGAAAGAAGTTCTAATACAGTCAAACTTGGTCAGGCAACCGCATGGCGTAGGAAACTAATTGGCATAGGCTGTACCACTTTTAAATAGCCTCGTCCATTTTTAAATAGTTTAAAGTTCAAACCTGCTCTGTCCTAAGCAATGAGCAACCACCTTAGCAACCATTTTCCACAGTCTTGAATTGTTGCTCAGACAACAAGTTTGACTGTTTGACTGTATTTGAAGAACACTAACCAGTCCATCTCTGCCACACACTCCATAACGTCCAACAGTACAGCAGCATGGTCCAGGATGGTGTTCTGTAGTTTGTGCATGATGCTGGTCTCATGGTCTGAGGAACAACAGTGTCATTGATATGTCAGTGAAGTTTGAGGCTACCCACTTTGATCATGTATCCCATAATGTGCTCAGGCCAGGTGCTGGTCCCGTACAATGTATTTTCTACAGAAAAAAAGCACATGTATAAGAATATTTTTATTACTATATATATATAATAGATTCCAAAGTTAATATGAATTGGTTAAAAGAGAAACAAAGATATAACAGAATCTTGAAGTGTATTTTAAGATACTATCCAACAGTCAAACTCAGTGTCCATTCAAATTCTAAAACTGAAACAACACATCTTTTAATAGTAACTGAAACTTAAATACCGTACAGTTTGTACAATCATGTAGATTTATTGTGTTGTATGACATTGAAATTACCTGTAATCTCACACTGTGTGTCTCCAAGAAGAGCATCCAATTCTGAAAGGTTTTATAATTAAAAAATTAAATCAAATCTTCACTATTTTTTCTTTTTCGAAATTAGAGAAAAAAGGTCTATCTTTGCTAGTTAATTATATTGTAAATATACTAATCAAATGACTTACTAACAATCTTGACTGTGGCCTGATGGCTTTGTAAGAAAAAGAATTGTTGAGAGACAATTATTTTAAACATTGGAGAGTAACTATGATCCATATGCCTAATCCACATACCTCTTGTACTGGCACTTTTGTAGTGGACCATGCCATTAGACAGGAACTGCAATAAATATTGGGTATTAAACTATAAAAAGTCTTCAAAAATCTTATTATAGAACACAACTAAAATTCAATGATATTAGAGTTCGCTGCTTCAAATTTCTTTAAATTTCACACATGTATCATATGAGCTAGATATACATGTAGCACGTGACAGCTTTAGATTTCTGAATTTCTGGTATTCTAAAGTCTGTACATGTATGTCCTCACCACAAATTCCAGACCAGGCATGTGAAAGTTCTCCTCCTCCTTGATCTGTGATGTACACGGGATGGCCAGCAGGTAACCCAGCTGAAGGGAAATTAACAGATCACTGACAGTGCTCTCCACAAATTCCACGAGCGATCCAGCAATAAAGTTTGTTCGTTCCTTCCTTCCTTCATTCATTTGTTTCATCTAGAGTCACATAGGGCAGCAATTTCCTTGTTGTTTCAGAAGCAGGATATATATTTTACAGGGAGGGGTTGCTAGCCCTTCCCCTTTAACATGCTCAAGGCATCTCCTCTAACAAATTGAGACCCCTTTTGACGCTCCTTCCAAAATACGTGTGCAGCCCCAATCGAGATGTCCTGACCCAGCACTAAACAGGGTACTCCCAGTTACCAACTAATAGGAACCAGGAGCTCAACTGTGAGGTTGCTACCAGTTTGAGCTATAGCGCCATCTTGAATTTTGAAAGCTGACCTGTGGTAGGTAGATAACGTTACACTCCGTGATGCTGTCGTCCAGTTTGCCCAGCTCCTCTCGGGCCACTCTGGTCATGAAGTCGGGCAGGCCGTTGTACGTCCGCTTCTCTGAGAGAAAGTCAAGACGCAAGAAGATCAAAATTAAGAATGAACTGATGCTAGTTGCTAAATTATCCATTGCAAAATATAAGTTTTGAATGTCAGCTTCGAATCCATATTTACCTAGATCCAGACACCATCTTGAAAGTTTTCAAATCTGAATGTTCTCTTAGAAACTTGATTTAAGTTACACATTGTATAACGTTCGGCAACATTGATTAAAGTGGCATGATGGACACGGAATCACGAAAAAAAAGAAGGAATAAAATTAGCCTCGATAATTACTTTTTGCCTCAATGTCTAGATGTCGTTGGAACTACCGCTTTACAAGACAATCAGAGATAGCAGACTTCACTACCTCATGCTTAAGTTGTGATGTATGCAGAAACTGCAGGGCACACACACACACACACACTCAAGCACTCACACATAATACCATACCGCTGAAATACCATTGTTTTACAGTGTAACTGTATTCAACATTGTTCTCTTACTTTCATCCAGCTCTGGATCTACGTGTGGCTTCACCACAAGTCTGTTGTGAACTGTGCTCTCCTCAAAATCAACCTGGAAAAAACAAAAAAGGTACAGCTTGAAAGTTCATCTGTGTTGGTAGAAATTAGACTTCCTGCAACTTATGATCCACTGCTCACCGAGTCACGTGTCTTATCTGCATAACATGACGTCAGCGGTGGATTGCTCATTCCTTGACAAAGACTGGTGTTGTACAGTAGAAAATTTGGGTAAGTCCAATCTCTGCTTTGGAAATTACAGTTAAAACTTGTTTCAGAAAAAAAGTACAGGTACATTTACAATGTATCTGTATGAAACTTGTTATGTGACGTTTTGGAAGAAATTTGCAGTACCTACCGTAACTGCTAGGAGTCTCTCATATATAACCACAATGGCCTTCTGCTTGCATTTGGATACGACTCAAAGTGTTACTTACTATCTTATGGATGAGTGTTGCAATACGATGAAGATCATCAGAGAACCTCTGGGAAATCTGTAATGGATCACACTGATCATTAAAAAAACGCTCTTGCAGTTCCGGAGCAAGCTGCTAGAGGGTTCAACACTACACCACTTCTTCCTTACATCACAAGCTATTTGCCACCAAAAGATCAAGACCATAGCACGTCTAGGTCAAAACAAACATACAGAGAGACACACAGACACACCCAAAACAATATCTTAATTTTTCATGGAGATAATCAATATTTTGCTTTCTGATTATTAATTCTTAACCACTTGAAAACTACATTATGCCCAGACAACTTACATGTACATGTACATAGACATTAAATACGGCTGGAAATTCTGTGCAGTCTTAGAGCAAACAATATTAGAAGCCTTTCAAGCTACATTTGTATATGAAGGTGAGTACATGTATATAAAGTAGGAACAACAACATACCCTGTTGAAGATGTGAATATGCTGTGGCTGGGCCCTGCACACGTCTCCTATGTAGATCCCATTGTAGGCAGTCTGCAGTACACAATATTGAAAAGTTTACTGCAAATTCATGCCCAGCTAAACCTGTACCTGAACAATATTCAAAATTCAATACAAACTTTCACAAAGCACATTGAGACGTCTGCAACTTAAAATACCTATGAGGGCATACACAAAATGCAAGACTAACATAGTATTACATAGAAAAAAAATTAACAAAACTAGCACAGAACTAACCTTGTACAGGGCCTGCCAATCTCCCACTGAAGCCTGTCCTGATCTCATTCTGGCCAAAACTCGCTGGAGGGGAAAATAAACAACAGCAAAACATATTAGATAATTAATTTAATTATCTATCGACCAAACAAGAAGTACATAATTATTTAACTCCACATTGCCCTGTCCAGCATCATTTTTCTAAGTGTTGAATCATATTCAATTCCAGTGTCTCTAACTAACAGTGCCAGTTAAAGTCAAACTTCTACAGAGCACTCAGCCTCTTGGTTTCCATAATATATAAGGAGGGTGGATGAAACTACTTTCTTCTTGGCTCAACAGCAATGCCCAGCAAATGTTACTCGATGGTGGGTGAGCTATTATGTCTATGCTTTATAGGGTAAAGATAACTGGTGCAGTGGAAACATTTATTTTCATATAAGATTCTTAGTATCTAAGATGTACTCACGTTGACATTCTTCATGTGCTTGAGCGAGTCCTGTAGGGACGAGGTCACCTCCATGTGGGATGGACTGGAGAAGAACTCTACTGCATCATGCCTCGCCTGCAGTTCACGCAGGTCCTGCAAGGGGCGCTGGAACCACAAGCTGTGGGAGAGGCAATTCGATTATAGCCTGGTATACAAACCTATCATAGCTCCCAAGAAAATTTGACAACCGGATTCAGAGGTTGGAATCGATGTTGCTACAATCTTTTTGTTTGAGGACACAAAACTTTCTCAACTTCTGGTGCATTTCGCTAGTTTTTCGCATTGAAATGTGTGTTTCATCGGGTGGGTATGACAAAATAAAATACAACGCCGTGCATTCCACATTACCCTTCGTCCCAGCCCTCCCATGGGTACGATATGGAATACACCATGTTGTATTCTATATTGAGGGATGCATTTAAGTGTACCAAACAAAGTAATATGACTTCAACTTCAAGGTTTTCTACTCACCCCATCATACGGCTCCCCAAGATGGACTTTGTTCTGTTCATGATCCCTGTGATAATAAAGTGTAAGTACACTACCAAAAATGCCTTTTCTAGTTTTTCTTGTTTCTTCTTATACACAGAAAAAAATTCTCAAAAGAAGAAAACATTCTGTGTTTAAGAAACACATTTTGTCCACGAGCTAAGAATTTTTTCTCAAGTAATTTTTTCTTAATAGAAAATTTGTCTCAAAGTAAGATAATTCAAGAAAGAGGAGAGAAAATTTCTAACATTTTCTTAAACATAAGAAGAAAAATAATCTTGAAGTCAATAAAAATAAGAAATTTAGACTTGAATTTCTAGAAATTCTTGAGGGTGAAAATCTTGTTGATATATAGGTAAGGACGGACTCTTTCTGAAAAATCTCTTTAACCCTTAGCAAGCTACATTTTGGTGATACTTTTGAATCAAGTTTTGACACTTTTGTTTGCTTTCCCTGAGGTGAATCTGGCTATGGGACCATTGTTTGATGTCCCTACATTTTTGTAAAATATCTTTTTAAACATTCAGAAAAACTGGCTGTTTTTTTTTCTATTTGAAACACAGGCTAATAAATTGTGTGCTTATTTCAGCCCAAGATAACCAAAGGCAACCAATGAAATTCAGGGAACAAACATTTTTGTGAGCAACAGGCTCAGTCTAAAACCTCACCAAACAAACTCAGGCCCTCTTTGGCACCGCTGCCTGACTTGTACACTGATGGGTGGGATTCCTTCTGAAAAATCTGCAAGGCACTGGCAAAATACGGCAGGGTTGTACCTTAAGCTTATTCAGCTACATGTTTCATGTACATTGTATTGAGAAAACTTTGCCTTAAGTCACTGGCAAAGGCACTGGCAAAATACGGCAGGGTTGTACCTTAAGCTTATTCAGCTACATGTTTCATGTAAATTACATTGAGAAAACTTTGCCTTAAGTCAATGCAAGAAAATTTTTGTTACACAAACATTTTCAAGTCAACTTGGAGTCAACTCAGGACTGTTCAAGGAGAACCCTAGGCCACACGAGAAGTGTTTTCCATAGTAGAAAAACTTCACTTGAGCAGCCCAAAGCTCCGACTCGACTTTGAAAACTTGTGTGTAACTTACTTACTTACTTACTTTGGTCAAGCTACCGTTCGAACCAAGCTTGAAAACTTCCTCCATTCCACTCTATCCTCCATCAGGGACTTGATGTAAATTGTGTGTAAACCGGGCCAAACATTGATGTCAACTGTCACATCAAAAGAGGTCAAAACTAAAAGTTAAAAGCACATTACGGTTTAACCAATCAGCGTGATTCAACAAGAATGACATTACCTATAACTGCTGTCGTCTATGATCATGATGTTTTCTCTGGAAAAGCAGACGGACAGGATTAGTGCTCAGAACAGAGGTAGAGAAGACAGACGCTATGTACACTGTATTTACAGGTTCATTGCAGCAGGGAAATTCCCCTAGCTCTTTTTGACAAGCACAATGAACAGTGGACTATCATGGCTTAACGTACCGTTCTAAGGACTACAACAATTTCCAGTAGTGAGCATGTCAGGTGAGCAACACAGCCAGGATTCAAACTCTTGGTCCAAAGACAGGGCAGCTTACCACTGGACTTTGCAAGCTACTGCACGGAATGTACACTACTACATGGACATTTCAGGATTTTACAGTACCAGCTTTACATATGCATGTTACAAAGAAGTTCTGAATGACAATAAAATCATTAAAGCAATTCGGACATCTTCAAATCAAAATCATGTCTTACAAGGAAAATGTCTTGAGTGTCAAGACAGGGTGGTGGATGATATTAAGACAAGCTGGTGTGGCCTTGGATGATTTAAAACATGACAATGGAGTTACTGTAACGCGACTACATTGTATGTGACTGTACCTAATCATATATCAAATCATGTCTTACAAGGAGAACGTCTTGAGTGCCAAGACAGGTGTTCGCACGTCAGCATCCTCCAGCTCCACGCCGACTCTGTTCTTGTCCAGGTACTTCAGGAGTGCCCCAGTGGCTCGCACCTGATCAAGGGGTCAACAAACATGGCAATAACATTAACAACAAGTTTGCTGCAGTACTGTTGGAAAACGCCAGGTGAACCATTTTCAAACTTGACCTTCCTTTGCACAACCACTACACACCTACCGAAAATTATGAAGATCCATCAAAGGTTTCTAGAGTTATGCTCTTGACATACAGTCATACAGACCCACTATACAGCTGGTGTAACACCTAATCAAGGTGACAATAAAAACAACAAACAGTGTTTACCAGCAAAATTTTAACCTTCTCCCTGCTGCATAACTCTGTAACCAATAGAGAATGGGGTGCCAAATGGCTACTTCAGTATGCTAAAGGTTAAAACTGAACTGGGCATCAAAGTTCCTGTGGATATGTCTTGTACCTGACAGCTTTATACTGTAATAGAATATACACATATGTGCAAAAAAAGATATCTTTAGACTCAACTGTCTTAAGTTAAGGAAGGAAGAAAGGGGGTCACTTTGGGTAAGAGAAACGGAGTGGAGAATTAGGCCAGACCAGTTTATTTCCATGGTTCTTGGACATTTTGTATAATGTGAAAACATAGCGAGTAGACATAATGAAAGCTTAGGACAGGGAGGAGAACTTGAATATGACAATATATCAATGTCCTCAATCCATAAATAAAAGGCTGGTGACAAAGCGTAATTTTTTTTTTCAAATCAAAAGAAGGCTTTTTACCATGTTCACATTTTCGAAAGCCACCAAAGACGACAAGTAAATAACCCGCTCTGACTCGGTGAAGTGTTGAGGGATGCTGGGAAGGTTCAGAGCCAGGATGCGTCTCTTGCACACCTCCAAACCTAGTACACAGAGGAATGCTGTAAAATTCATTTCAGTTCACGCTGCTTAAACTTCAATCGAGTGTTCCTGCATGGTTGAGTTTACAGTTTAAACAACATTGAACGTTACAAATTATACTTCCACCTCGGAAGTTTCACAGCACATTCATATAGAATCACCTGGACATTCAGTCTTGTTTCAGAATGATTCCTACCAACACAGATGAACTTTCAAGCTAGAATAATACTTCATGTTCTTGCTCAATTGATTCCTGACCCCAGGTGATCAAACAAAATTTCTCTGTTGACATCAAAGTCAACACGACAGCTGTTCTAAAGCTCACTAAAAACATTCTTTTGAAAAGCAAACATGAAAAATTAAATGTAATCACAATTCTTATGCACTGTTTAGTTGAATGTAATCAGGAAATTTTTCATCTTAGAATAGTGTTGTTGGTGTCATATTAACACTTTAAAAGATACAAAAGCCAAGCTTACTGAAGTCGATGCTTGGTAAGACCTCCAGTTGGACACCCCCCTCCTCCCCATCACTGGACAGCAGAACTGAAGACTCTGCAGACAGGAGAAAATACATGTACTTCAGACAAAGCTTAAAATTGCACTTTTAAAAGATTTAATAACAGACTATATTTTTCTTTAACTTAACATTCATTTACAGTAAATTACAGTTTGCCAAAAAATTAATTACATGAAGAAAACCAAAACATAGTCTGTGATGTTACTTACGGTAAATCATATTGAGATAGTTAAACCTGGTCGGACAATCACCTGGCACAGGCAACCACCTCTATATTGTAGCCACAAGCCAGATTAAAACAGTTCCGTCCATTTCTAACGCCACCCTGTCCTGAGAATCCGCCTGTCCTCAGCAACTTTTTCCTCAGTGGTTGCTGAAACAAGGTTTGACTGTACATCAAACAATAACATGTCCTGTACAAGGTAGCTGCCCTGACCTTTGTGCCTGAGCACCTGAAGCATCTTCTCGTCCTGTTTGGAGCTGGTGATGATGCAGCTGGGGGACACCTGCCTCAGCACTGCAGGGGGAACAATAAGGCAACATTCAGTAGCGAACATCTGTACAAGGTGCAAGAACCGAGTCCAAAAAACAACAAACAGCTACCATAATGGACCGCCCCTTCAAGTATTGTGGGTTCTCGCCAAATCGCACGAGAGTGCAATTTTCAACACTCTCCCTAGAACTACAAGAAGCTGCAGCAGCTATGGGGCTTGTTTCACAATCTAAAAAAAAATAATGTGTATTGAAAATTTGTCCTAGTTTTTATCAAGGCAACTGCTTACATGTTTTGAGTAAATGCAAAAAGTTTTGAGTGTCTTTCCTGCTTATTAGTCACTAACAAAATGAGTACAGAAAATACAAACATAAATGCAATATCGAGCCCTAACAATTATCATGGATCAAACATATAAGTTGTTCAAAAACAAGTTTGACTAAACAAACACAGATACACAGACACATGTGCACATGTGTACATGTGCATGGGCCAGTGCAGGTTGGGTGCAAGTACATGTAGTCAAAAATACCTGCACTAACCTCACACAGTCAGTCAGAAATTTTACATGTACAGTATGCAGGTGGCATTTCGATCCCTTCAATCCTTTCTGGCTTGATTAATCCCCCCCAAAAGACAGCCTTTGCCTGTGACATTGATAGTGTTGTTACGTATGGATGTCACGTACACACATAAAAGCAATCAGCCTGTTCTGTCAGCATTTGCCCAGACTGCATGCAATTAAGGTACTGTCCAAGCAAGAGAATTAAATCTTCCTGTTCTACAAAATCAGTCCAAAGGGAATTTTCTTTTTCCAGCAGAGATGACATTCATCTATGGGGTACTAGTCAATTTGCAGACAGGACAAAAGACAGGAATGAATTACATGTACCATATGTATGTAGAAGAGCTTATTAATAAGTTTAATACCAAAGCGTGCCTGTAAAATGTACATCTATCTGTGTGTGGCCATGAGTTTCTGCCTGCAGTTTCTATATGGTCTGCCAGGGGGCGCTTAGCAGAGCTACATGTATTTTTGTAAGCTTTATACTGTATACAACATCACAAATTTAACAATGAAAATCAACAATATGGACCCCCAAACAATGAGTGGGACGGAAAAAAATCAAAAGCTTGAGACAGCCCTGCATACAAGGCTATATTTTTTCTGAAGGTCAGCATGTTATAACGATGATCAGGTATTAACAGGTAGCTAGCTATTTTTGCTGATGACTCATGGTGAAATCAATACGTTGATAATTATATGTACGGTTAACAAAGGCGTTTATATCAGTGAAGTGGTGAACATGGTTAATATGAATGTGACAGATGCGGTTAGCTGCTATCACTGGTTATCAATCACAATATTACCACAGAACTCCTATGAGTCATAGCCACATTCCTCAGACATTAGTCTTTGTGTTAGGTACACTTGTACAGGAGGGCACTGCAGAGGGGGATGGGCTTTAACCTTCTCCCTGCTGCCTAAATCTGTAACCTGTAGGGAATCGGGTGCCAAACGGCTACTTCAGAGTGGTAAAGGTTAATTTTTTTGCAAAAGCTCAGTCCTGAACAGAAAAAGTAATAAATGAACAACCTTATATAAATTGATCCACTACTTGCTATATGATCATGAACACTTGGAAAAGTTAATGTGTGACAGATCACTGTATAATACTGTAAAATGCATTTTATTAATCACTTAAACCAGGATTTAATTTCACACTACTTATATGATCATAAACGCTTGGAAAAGTTCATGTGTGAGTGTATGATACTTTGACTGTATCAATTATTTTCACCCAGACTTAACTTTGCAGTAGGAGGGGAAATGAGTACTTGTATTTCAGGACATGTATGTCAAGTTTGAGATGAAAACAATTCTGCAGTACAGTATGAGTAATGCAATGGAAATGCATGTTTGCAGTGTCATAATGTCGCGGTGGAGAGGTCACTGCGCAAACCACAAAAATAAGCCCACCGCAAGCATTTCCAAATTTACAGTACTAGAAATTAAGTCACTGGGACAGTATATTTTGCACACATACACATATAATAAGCAGATGATGAAACTTAGATATCAAGAATGTTACTTTACAATGTATCATGTTAGGCACATATAAATGCCAAAATGTTAATATTTTTGGTACCAACAGTAACTGTTGTAGAACTGTAACTGAGTCTTCCTTATTTCCATTTTGGTTTATCAACTCTCTGTAAAAGTCTTAGACGACAAAGCTATCAAATCGGTGTGAACAAGGTCTAAACAAAATACCGTAAATATCAAAATGTTTGTGACGGTTTTCTTTTTTCAATTTTTGTGTAGTCAAATTATGACCTTGAAAATAGGCATTCCCATTGATTACATTACTACTGTACAGTAATTGCTTCAACCGCAAACTTACTAGTAAAACACGAGGAAAGACACAACTCCCCTCCTTCTGTAAAACTATGTCACTGCAAAAATAAAAGAACTTACAGTGCTATGACTCAGACCTGACACTTAAAACCCTGCCCCTGCCACGCCCCTCAGCTTGACCTATATGTAAGTTGAGAAGTTTACCAACTTCCTGGCACAGGTTTGCTCTCCAAGCCCTGAAGCCAGTGATGACTCACACTCAGCCTGGTAACCTTATCATCATGACCCGCCCACCTAGTTCATTAGGGCAAGCTGGTGAGTTTTCAGGGGGTTGGTTTCAATGGATGCAAGCGTGCAAATCAGAAAGTAGGCTCTTAGAAAACAACTCATTCTATAATAAATAACATGAAGAACATAACTATGCATGGTTCCAGAGTAAGTATTATTTGATCAATAAGAATCTGTCATCCCAGCAGTTTTATGTTCACAGTTTTCACTGTGACTTCTTCGCCACGAACTTGAAACAAAAATTTTTGTTAAACATAAAAAAACCAAAAACACTCCATTTTCCCCCTACTGCGATATCAAATTGTCGCAAACATTTCACAGTATTTGATAAATAAGACGCTGACATCCCAGTGTTGACATGATCATCCCTAATTTTCCACCCCATGCAGACATGACTCATCGCAGGAGTCCCTGGAGGGAAAACCGCTCTAATAGAAAATTAAACGTCACAGTGATTGGAATCTGGGCTGTCACACTTAGATTACATTAGCCTGGGGCGTAATGCGAATTCCACTCACACCATAATTCTTTATCAATAACGAACAAAATTTGCATAATTAACCTTTAGCACACTAAAGTAGCTGTTTAGCACCCAATTCTCTGTTGGTTATAGAGTTAGGCAGCAGGGAGAAGGTTAAAAACTTAAAAGGCTTATCACCAGAATGGGTAATTAGTTTGATATTAGGTTCTATGTTATCATAATTTGTTGACGGTCAATATATTATATTGACTGTCAACAAACAAACAACATTCCTCCATTGACTGTAACATAAACATAAGATATCACCATGATGTTTGTATAATACAAATGCTTTTGGAGAAAAAATGCCACTGCATTGTTGAACAATTCTTTTTAAGGATACATTTGACGGGTTTTATAACAAACTACGCCAAACAGTTATCAAGCAGCTGGATAAAATTTTAAAACAGTCCTGCAGACATGAAAAATTTTATCCACTTGCTTTAGTAACTGTTATTTGGCGTACCTTATTACCTAGATGTCTAACCTTCATCGATGATTTACAACCAACTTTACAAATTACACAGAACTATTCTACTAACCCTGTCTGAGTAGCTGAAAGTCTTCAGTTTCTGCAGTGTCCATCATCATGTAGACGTAGCTTGTTTCTGTGCTGAAGTATGCCAACCCCAGGGTTCCCGCATGCCACACAACACTCAGGTATGTCTGCAAACCAAAAAATTCTCTGTTAGCATTGCGTTTTCATATCCACAAAATTAAAGAGCTCGTCTTTCTAGGGATGACTTTTTTTTTTTAGAAAATGTTCCTAAATAAAAACAACTCCAGAAAATTTCCTAAACTTTGCTTGTATTGGTTTGTTTGCATAAAGGCATAACACACCGGGTCTAGACTATCCGGGGGACATCCCTAGTTAAAGCTAGGTACTCATATACACCTGAGCCGAGTGAGGAAACTGGTGTAAAGTGCCTTTCCCAAGGGCACAACATCGGGACCTGTCAGGGATTCAAACTCTGAGTACCTCAGAGTCGACAAGGCTACCGTGCCAATTTGAAGGCTACCAGAAGAAACTGAGGGAGAAGGTCCAGAATGACCTTGTTTGATAATGCTAGTACTCTGACTGATCATTTTCAAGACACTTGTCCCAACCACTGTGAGCTACTGACTGCAGAGGGGGACCTCTGGCTGTTCTATTGCAAAATGCAGACCTGTACATGTGTGCTCAGCTTCAGTTGCCATCCCTGAGCTGAAAGAGGAAGAAAGCTGGAAAGATGTTAATTTCTTTTCCCAAACAAGAGTTTACATGTATTTAGCTAATAGCAAAGCACTTTCCTATATGAAATTGATTGATTGGTTGGTTGGTTGGTTAGTTCATTGATCAATTGACGACAATTGTTCTAACCTCTGTCTGGTCAGATTCCGAGGTGAAGCCTTGCTGTTGCACCCTGTGTGCGTTGTGAACCACATCATTGCTGGACAGGCTGTCCTCCTGGGATGGGGGGAGGGTCGACCGTGCAGACATCGACTGGTCCGTGGGCCTCGACAGGCTGCTAGACAATCCCGCGGTCGAGCGAGATCCAGACGACGTCACATTCATCGCGCTTCTGGATCCAGACGTCGCCACATTCATAATGCCGATGAATCTGTAACAGACTGCAAAAGGCACCACCTGTTAATTGAGTTAATCAGCCAACCATACATCTAAAAGGAAAGTCGAAAAGTTTGCTTTATTTATCATTTGAGCTGGAATTATAATTTTGACACTACAATTTGAAAAAAAAATACTTGAATCTCATGTGCAGGATGGCTTATATAAAAGAATTGGCCAATCCTGGTATAAACGGGGTTGATAATTTCTCGCTCTGATTCTTACTAGGGCTAAAATATGACCGTAACCAGAGAACTGAATTGGAAAAGCTGAAACAAGTCCCAGAATTGCAAATTGGGCTCAATCCCTGTGCTTGGGTGAATCACAAATCTAGCTGATTATGCTTTTCGTTTTTCCCGAAGGGCGGTTGTACTGGCCATATACTATAGACACATATACAGATTCACCAATCCTGGTATGAACAGGGTCTAACGACTGCATTTCTTGCTCTAGTTTTCACTTGGTTAGAAAATTTCATAAAATGAAATGAAAATTTCATAAAATTTGAAAAAATTGAAAAAAAATTGAAAATTGAAAAAAAATTGAAAATTCTTGAAATGAAATTTCATAATATAAACTGACAGCAACCAGACAACTGAATTGGTTCAGCTGAACCAGTCCCAGACATGTGATGTATGTGTCTCCAGCCTCCCCCATCCCTGTTATTCCCTGTGTCTGGACCTGCAGACATGGCTAGTCTACACGACCCACCCGTCCCATGGCACCCATCTCCTGTCTGTTAAACACAAAGGTTCGGCAAAAGCCTAATTTCACAACCTGAAGGGCGTTAATCAGCTACATCAAAAAATCATGAGCTGTGTCAATATTCAGACAATTTATTGAGCAAACACTAACGGATTTGGAGTAAGTAAAGGTTTTACGCGCATCTACTTGTTATGACCACTGTTTAAACAGACGATGAATAAAAATTGTTGTACTGGCAACAAAAAAAAAGATTTGAATCAAAAAAGCAAATTTTGTCTTTGCTTGATGAAATATCAGAAGTGTTCAAAATCATTGTCTTTTAAAAAGAGGACATTATATGAGAGAGCAAAAATATAGAATGTATTGCTTGGTATACTTTGTCCTGTGTGTTAAGTCATTTTGCTTCATGAATGCTGCGATTTAGCATTTATTTCACTGACTGGTTAAAAAAAGAGAACATTCAGCCTCAAAAACACCCCCTATCCCCAGATAGAACAGTCCAGCTGAACATTAGAACTCGCTGTGAGTGTGAGTCATCTACAAGTACATGTTGAGCAAAATGTAGCAAACCTAATCAATATATTGTGTATCGAAACACAATTACAATGTTTTTTAATTAGCTGATTATAATGAGGTCCAGTGTCAGGACCAATTAGATAATCAACTAAATTTTATGTAGATTATGCATAATAGACCCCTTTCCAAATACCGCGGCCATTTTGAATCCAGGGCGCGCGCACGTGATTCGAGCGCGGGAATAGTGAAGACCCGGTAAGTACACACGCCAGCGGTAAGGCGTTCCCAATAGAAACCAGCGTTGAGTCATCTTCGGCGGCGAGATGTTCTCCTCCTCGGTGAAATCCATCGATATATTTGCATGGCACAAGTAGATGATATTGTTGTGGACACTTGGACTAGATATCGGCCAGTGAAATTGTGAATTTCTGCTACTTTTCCATAGTTTCTGCCGGGATGTTGAACGCGCGCTACAGTGATAGAATGCTAATATGTTTACACCGCGTGCTTGTAGTTTCCCTAATAATGTTAGCTAAAGTCGAGAAAAATCCCACAAAACATACACTTTTCGGATCATTTTAGCTTCGTTTAGGTATGAATATAACTCTTGAGCCTTTTGGCTGTTGTGACAATGCCAACATCATCTTGAAATTACGTTAGTTTGAGGGAGGGTTTTGTTTTCTGTGCAGCGTTACATCGACTTCGCTCAGCAATATTTGACATTTCCGTTGAATGCAATCCCACAAAAAAAAAAAGACGTGAAAATATAGACTTGAGTTCAATGTCCTTTTGGGTACAAATTTGGCAGCATTCCGGCGGCTTTTTGACGATCTTTTCGGATGCCAAGAATTTAGGCTTGAGGACTCCAAGTACGTGAGTGAAGGTGTGTTTTCCATTCTATCTGACGTTTCGCGGCAATATTTCAGATATCTGTTGGCCGGATGGAACCCAAAAAACGTTAAATAATATTGACTTGAGGACTGAAGGACCTCCGGCCGATATTTTTCCTTTTGTTGTGGGGTTTCATCCTGTGGAAATCTAAGATATTTCCCTAAAAAGTGATGTAATAAAACGCTACAAAGAAAACACGCCCCCTGCTTCACTCACAAGTCGAGAAAAACCCCGTAAAGCATACACTTTTCGGGCTGGAATCCTTATAGCTACTTAGATAGAAATATACAGAATTTTACCGGTTGTGACTTCCCCTGGGAAAACGCGCGTCGTGTTTCTGTCTAGCCTTTCTTTCTTTTCTGTCTAGCTTTTCCTCTCTCTCTTGTTACATCGCTCCGCAAGCGATATTTGACATTTCCGCTGAATGCAATCCCACAAAAAAAGACCTAAAAATGTAGGCTTGAGCTAAAGGTAATTTTTGGGGGGAATTTAGCAGAATTTCGGCGGCTTCTTTTGACGAGTTTTCTGAAATATCAAAACCTAAAGTACGTGAGTGAAGATGGAGTGTTTTCACTTTGCGCCGTAATATCTTAATTTCCGTCGGATGATATTACAGAAGCGTGAAAATATAGGTTTGAGGGCTTTGCGAGTATAAAAATTTGACGGAACTTCGGTGGCTCCTTTGACTTTAACAATATTTCAGTGCCAAGATTAGCTTGATGAAGTTCGTGAGTGAAGCAGGGGCGTGTTTTCTTTGTAGCGTTTCATTACATTACATTACTTTTTGCGGAAATATTTTAGATTTCCACAGGATGAAACCCCACAACAAAAGGAAAAATATCGGCCGGAGGTCCTTCAGTCCTCAAGTCAATATTATTTAACGTTTTTTGGGTTCCATCCGGCCAACAGATATCTGAAATATTGCCGCGCAAAAAGATTTAAAGAAACGTCAGATAGAATGGAAAACACACCTTCACTCACGTACTTGGAGTCCTCAAGCCTAAATACTTGGCATCCGAAAAGATCGTCAAAAAGCCGCCGGAATGCTGCCATATTTAAGGACATTGAACTCAAGCCTAGGCCTATATTTTCACGTTTTTTGTGTGTGTGGGATTGCATTCAGCGGAAATGTCAAATATTGCTGAGCGAAGTCGATGTAACGCTGCACAGAAAACACGACCCTCCCTCAAACGAACGTAATTTCAAGATTATGTTGGCATTGTCACAACAGCCAAAAGGCTCAAGAGTTATATTCATACCTAAACGAAGCTAAAATGATCCGAAAAGTGTATGTTTTGTGGGATTTTTCTCGACTTTAGCTAACATTATTAGGGAAATTACAAGCACGCGGTGTAAACATATCAGCATTTTATCACTGTAGCGCGCGTTCAACATCCCGGCAGAAACTATGGAAAAGTAGCAGAAATTCACAATTTTACTGGCCGATATCTAGTCCAAGTCTCCACAACAATATCATCTACTTGTGCCATGCAAATATATCGATGGATTTCACCGAGGAGGAGAACATCTCGCCGCCGAAGATGACTCAATGCTGGTTTCTATTGGGAACGCCTTACCGCTAGCGTGTGGACTTACCGGGTCTTCACTTTTCCCGCGCTCGAATCACGTGCGCGCGCCCTGGATTCAAAATGGCCGCGGTATTTGGAAAGGGGTCTATTAAAGATACATGTACAGTGCTGTAGATGTAAAACAGTCATCCACAACTGAGGTGAAGCGTGATGCTTTTTCCTCTAGCTGACAGAAACGCAATGCATGTTCCCTATTTTTTAGCCATTACCACACCGGATCATCCCCTATTCTTTTCAAAAAGTGTGTTGGAGGGATGGATGATAAATTATGCAAACCTTTGATCTGCAGAAAAAAGAAGGTAACAACAATAACAGCTCAAATGTGTACAATTCTACAGGCAGATAATTTGAGTTTGAAAATTAATGACTTTTTGTTGAGAAAGTCACTTCGAACTGAGGACAACACACCCATGTCATATGTCTTTGTCATAAATATCATTTTTCCCATTACAGAGTATGCATGTAGATCTAAGGATTACAATTTTGCGTATCATTACAACTCGCATTGGAGATCAGATGGTTCAAAAGGTTATTACATAATCTCGAGTTACAAGTGAGTCATAAAGGCAGTATACTATTAAAAAAATCTAAGGTTGTGATGAGTCAACAACCCTAACCACAAGGTGACCTTGTTGTGTCATGATACAAACGCAAATAAAACATTGCATTTGTTTACATATCGACTTTGTTTTGTCCTGGAGTACTGGTCTAGATCTAGTTCAACACAATTATGTACTGGTGGTATTTCAACCATAGATTAACACTTGAAATGTGATAAAATTACAGAAGTAAGTTTTCATACAGATGGAAACAGTGAGCAAGTTTTTTTGCCAGGGAGTATTTCCAGCTTTTGGCACCCCCATAGGGCTACACATTGTTTCAACTGTAGATAAACACTCGAAATGTGATAGGACACCAAAAGAGTTCAAGAATCTATTGCAAACATTAAGCAAAGTTTTTGCCAGAGAATATTTCCAGCTTTTGGTGGATCAAAAAGGGCTGGTAATGTGATATTGGCTTTGTTCCGATCTGGAGTACCTGACTAGTTCAACAAATAATACATACATACATACATACATGTGGTATTTCAACCATAGATAAACACTTGAAATGTGATAAAATATCAGAAAAAAGGTAAAGAAGTTCATACAAATGGAATCATTAAGCAATTTTTTTCCAGCTTTTGGCACCCAAATTCTAGACTAGGGGTGATCACCTGGGCGCAGGTGCCTAGCCGTCCTGACGCCAGCCCATATTAGGCGGGAAATCTCCCCACCTTGGGGAGCTGCAATCCTCCTGAAATCTCATACGCAGACCAAACACCTGCTTAGCGTGCCGGCGTCAAACACGCCCCCAGGCCCTCGGCGAGCTACTACTTATAGGTGTCGCGTTACGACCCTCGACTGTCTCGTATTGTTGGATCTTTTTACGCATCGACACCGTACAACAGTGCCGATGTGGAGAAGTATTGTGTTGTGGCACCTGACAGGTGTTATATACAGTAGTATCTTGATTTACAAACAAACAGGTCTTTATTTCGTGACAGTCTGTTGACTGACCCTGTATCATGTTTTGTTTGGAAACTGTAATTCATTGCAACCGGATCTCACATGTTTTCAGCACATAGACATCGAACTGAAGTATATTAGTGTCAGGGTTCTGCCAGGATTTTTTTTAAGCATGCATAATGGTAATCGCAAGGTAGCAAAGTGACCAATCTGGGGGCTTGCTCCTTCCAACAACTTTGAAAATGCACGGTAAAAAGTTTGCATTATCATAAGGGTTACCCATGGGTGGGACTTACATTTGTAATTCCTTTTAGACCTCATGTATTTAGAAGGATTTTTGTCAGTTTGGAGGATTATGTCAACATTTTTCACATTATCAGAAATAAATTTTTGGAAAGTACCATTACGCTAGTTGAAAAATATGCGTAAAGGGTGGGGCTAATTCAGCAAGATAGTCACAAAATATATCGTGGTGGGCCTGGTGGCCTGTTACACTAAAATGTAAGGTGTAAGAAACTGAGGGATAAGTCTGGATAAATGGGTAATCTTTTATCCTAATGACGAAACGACATTTGAAATGTTTTATACATCGCACACAGGGCTCAAAATTTATCTTTGCCAATAGGTGTACCTAACCTAGAAATTTAGGTGCACAGAAAAAACATACGATAAAGTAAAATGTCACAAAAACCTAGTTACAAACCTTGCTGAAGCTACTGCAATACAACGAATATTTAATTCTTTTTCAGACACTTAACATTATATGTTGTATACTAGTGCACCATAATACCTTTAGGTCCGTAATCCCAAAAGACTGTAGGGTAATGTAGAGTAACAGGCACTTGGCCCAGAACCCAGTAGTCCCAGGTTCGAATCCCCTGACACCACTGATGTTGTTCCCTTGGGAAAGGGACTCTATATGTACATGACTTTTCTCACTTCACTCAGGTGAAAATGAGTGCCTAGCTTTGGTTAGGGGCATCCCTCAAATAGGACGCTCGTGTTTGAGGAAAGCCACACCTCGAGTAAGTTTAAGAACCCACTATATGTATACACATATAAAAAGAGTAGGGGTCCTTTAATTTTCCGTGTGTGTGGATCAAAACAATCCAGCTAAATGGGGTAGGGAATTTCACGAGCAGCCTTCGATTCGTAAGTAACCCAGTGCTTCTCCTACTGGGTTAGTAATTCAAGCTTGTCTAAATCTTGATGTTTCTGACTTAAGGAGAAGAGATGTTGCTTCAGTGAGCATTAGTTCAGTGCCCAGAAGCGGTCTCCCTGGCTTTGCACTGAACAAACTTGTTAAAAAAGATTGACCCTTTCTCTGTGATCTTGTATCATTATCCAGCTCAGAAGTGCACAGCCTTTACTTAGGGCTTCTACGCCTGGCTGGCAGCCAGTGGCTATCATAGCATGGCCCTGTGTTCCTGTGTAGCCGTGCATGTCTGAGGCTCTTGTAAGTCGAAAAAAGTATGTTTGGACCCAAAATAGGCAAAGTATTGTACAACCTACAAGCTACCATGTTAGTGTCAGTAAGGTGGTCTTGGTGCAATATTTTCAATATATTGGGAATGGTGAATTGTTGCTGTTATTATTGTTAGTGTTGATGAACTGTTGTTGTTATGTCTGTGTTATATTTGTCCGAGCTGAGGCTTCAGTTGCATTCCTCAACTTTAGAAAGTTGGCATTTCCTTTGTTTGCTTTTTTGTGTATAACGTTCTATATGTACTCAGACGTACATGAATTATGACTTATGATGAATGGATGTGTATGTTTGTGGTTTGGTATAATATTTGCATTTTTAGAAAATGAAAACAAACATTTCACTAGGAAGTTGGAACTTAGATTGGCTCACTCGACTAGCAGAATATTACAAATACATGTACATATCTAATATCTAACAACTTCATGCAAAACGCTGTTCGGAGATGGCAGACTTCACCCCCTCACCCATACTGCTTAGATCCCACAAATAACAAAAAATAGCAGCAGAGGATGTATGATAAATTATGAATATTTGGATTTACCTGAATAATATTTCAATGTTGTGTTCATATTAATCATTATCCTTGTGGATTTCACAAATACTCACAGACAGGCACACACACACAGACACTGAGACAGACACCGAAGCTATTAAAGAACAATATAAATGTTACATGTACTCCAACTGGAGTGGAAATACACACCGCCCCCCTCCCCACTACGCCATGCTACACTCGTGATCGCGTATCCCCTTACAAAACTCAAAAGCACAGTTTATGATGATTACGGGTTAAAAAGTTAACGACGAGAGTCCTGGTCAATGCATGATGTTTTTATATTGACTTTTTTGTGGTATCGAGGTCTGGATGTTTTCTTTCTTTTCTACGACGTGGCACGATAGTAGAGATGTGTCGAGGCATCCCACACAAAATTTGCAAAAATCGTCCAAAATAAAACCGTTAATTTCTAACGCTCCGTATTGCTTGTACCTCACCGGTTAGAGTGCTGTAATTGCGTGCCGCCTTCTGGGCTGTCTGTGGCTACAAATCGAGACAACGGGTCGCGACCGGAGGCGACGGCGCGAGGCTGAAGCAAACTACTTCAGGTCACGGAAGGGACAACAAAATTCCCGCCATTATGAATGAAAGCGATGAAAACAACTGACGTAGTCGGCCCTTCGGGAATCTACGTAGGCCCTCGGACATTACCGAACCAAATAAGGGCAACGAGTATATCTGACGAGAGCAGCGAGGATTACCGAGAAGGGGCGACGTTTAATTTAATATGACATCATCCCAGCAGGCATTGCGGCACGCTGACCTTGCGGTTCATCACTATGGTAACCGGGCTCAGGTTCCAAGTTGTACCTGTCACGTGGTGAGGATGACATCATCAATAGCCAATCAGATACCTAGAAAATGATGTCATGGGGATGTCCTGCTATTTTTAGACATTGACTCATGCTATAAGGACGATATTCAGCGGATGCACGTTAGATCGACAGAGAAAGCCAGCGAGTGTGGAGCGCGTAACACTTATTTCCTGAGTTTTGTTCCAACCACACCGGTAAAACTTTGTTGTGGCCAAGAGGCAGTGACTAAGACTTGCCCAGACTTGAACACCACACCCAGTGATTCATCGTTGTCGACGAACAGCGGTTTTCTTCCCCGACGCATGGCTCTGAAGATGGAAACGTCATTTTACCACGACTCGGAGCTGCACCAGATGCCGCAGTCCAAGTACGCGAACCCGGGCTACTCCCGCATTCCCGACGCCAAGCCCAGGCCCAACGTGGCCCATCAAGAGATGAGAAAGTCTCTGCATCTGGATTTCCAAAATACGAGCAAGAAGCCGCATTTACAGGTAGATATTTCTCCCCTGTTACGCATTATTTATGTATCGGCCGGTCGGTCAGCGTACCGCGTGTGAAAATATCGGTGACGTTACACGTACTACGAACGTGTTGTCTGTTGCTTACTCTAGTCACGTTGTTGTTTTGTAAACGGTCTCTCACACACTTTCCGCGATAGTAACCTTTTATTTTCCTTGTTATTTTTCAGAATATTCTTGGGACTCCTGAACTAAACCTCCTGAAGCTTGGTTCGCCGGAGTTGGAGCGGTTGATCATCCAGTCCAACGGGCTCGTCACAACCACCCCGACCCCCACCCAGTTCATCTTCCCCAAAAATGTCACCGACGAGCAGGAGCAGTACGCCGCCGGCTTCGTAGCGGCGCTGGAGAGGCTCCACCGCGAGGAAGGGGACGACGACCCGAGCGGTGCACAGCCTTGTGCGATACAAATGGCCACCAACTCCACCGCTACTGCCTCGACGTCGTACCCGGGCGCCCCTCCACCACTGTCCCACCACCAGCCGACGTACCATACGCTTACCGCCATGTCCACCACCACGGCACTTCCGGGTTCGACCGTGGAGCACCACCCGACCCTGAACAACACCAGTGCTGCCTGCTCGAGTTCCAGCACGGCACCGCCTCTGCAGCACCACTCGCTCAGCAGGCCGATCAAGGAGGAACCGCAGACGGTCCCACACCAACCGATGACCGCCCTCCCCACCGGCCCCATCGACATGGAGACGCAGGAGTTGATCAAGGCCGAGCGTAAGCGATTGCGCAACCGGATCGCGGCGAGCAAGTGCCGCAAGAGGAAGCTTGAGCGCATCAGCCGCCTGGAGTCCAAAGTCAAGGACTTGAAAACACAGAACACCGATCTATCCAGTACAGCAAACCAGCTACGAGAGCAAGTGTGTCAGCTCAAGCAGAAAGTCATGGAACACGTGAACTCTGGCTGTCAGGTCATGCTTACACAGCAACTGTCTTTCAACTGACTTTTCGATAACGGTATCTCCTGATAAATAACACTTTTCGCGAACTGACAATAGAACGGGACAGTATTACCATGTTATTTATACCGTGACTGAGACTCTTATACTGCGAAAGGATATTGTTTGCGTTCGTAAGTTGCTGTGCATCTTATGTATGTGATAAATGAAGTTTGTTGATAACAATGATAATAATATTGATAAATAACGCTGCGGCTGGATCGTTGAGCGTGAAAGCCTGCAGTTTTTGAAAGCCAGTGCATTTGTGTACAAGTTGCTTCTCTGTCAAGGCATTTATACTGTAAGGTACGATTTAGCAAAGGTGAAATTGGCACGTCGGCGAGCCGACTGATACTAAAATATGCACCCTTTTCTACAAATGGGGAAATGTAATGTACATATTTTGTTACTTGGTTGATAATGTTAGTTTCACGAGCTTTTGTAATCTCGAAAAAATTATTTGGTGGATCCAGCGTGGCGACAGCGTCGTCACAGCATTGTGAAATTATTTATACCAAAGAAGTCTTTTTTTACGAGTTGTAATTAAAATGATGAAATCACGTATATTGTCTGTTGTTGTCTTGAGGGTGGGTATAGCTAAGTTTCTTTCACAGGGAAGTGTCCTTGCTCAGAAAATTTCCCCTGATCCCTACCGTCTGAAGAGTCAACAATCTTTGTTTCGGTAGAAAGCAGAAGTAGACAGGGGGTGGGGGGTCGTGCACTCTAATCAGCCCCGAGACGCTGGCGAAATACCAGAGTAAGCGTTGGAATGTGGCGTAGTACGTGTCGCGCCAAAAAAATACGCCATGGGATCACTGCACACTTCAATGGGGCCATTGTACAGTAGCCGCGTGACATCACGGGCAGACGAAGCCATTTTGCCCATATACGGTCATGGGGAGTCACACCCACGCGCTCCCGACCAATCAGAACGTGTCGTCCCGTCGGTTAATTAGGATGACGGCATTTGTTTTGTACCCATATAAGGAAGTGGCCGGAACTGGTGGGACTACTGGGAAGGGTGGGGACAGGGTGGACCGATGACGCGGCAGGACACACGTATACACAAACCACTCTACGTATGTAAACAAAACGTCAACAGAGACGGGGCGGCATACCAACTAGCGCTAGCCGCGGGGCAAAAATCGTTTGGGAAACACACTATTGTATCTTCAAGTAGATGTTGAAAGACAAAATCGTTGGGTTTTTGAATGCATAGCTAACCAAGGACATTACACACAACCTGCGAACTGCTTGGATACATACGATATATTTCACTGCACGCGCAGTGAAAGATGGGAGGGGGGCATGAATTATAATACACCTGTTACAACGTTAGTGTTTTGATTTCACAGACGTTGGTACACTATGAGTATGAGCGAGCGTCAGCTCCTTTATTTTTACTCGCATTTACTAAATTTAGCCCAATGGGAGAGTTATCTGTTTATTGAAAATATCCAATCATTATCATGTGACAAAACAGATTGGCATATACGTAACATATGATGACATGAATTATTGGACCATTACTGTTGTAAAACAAAAAATTGATATAATGTTTTCGTAAAAGATAGTCATAGTGGTAAAACTGGAGACATGGGAATTACGTTGGGCGTCAGAAACAGCATAGTACGTGATTAAATCAGCAAAAAACAACAGGTTTTAACGTGATTTTAAGTGCCTTCAGCCAGACAAGGATGCCAGACTGTTTTTGTTTATTCAACGGTCAACACAGCCGAGCTCCTCGGCTCAAGGGCCAACTTTGTCACGACGAAAGTTTGCCCAAGGAGGTTAAAATCCCTTTTTAACCTGCTTGGTTTGCCGCAACCCCTAAGTTAGACCCTGAGAAACAGTCTGGACATTTTTACAAGAAGGGCTCTCGAGCAGGGTCTATCTCAGGAGACTGGCAAAATTTCCTCGGCGGCATGTTGGCCCTGGAGCCGAGGAGCTGGCCTTTGTGGGCCCCGAAACAGTCTGATACCCAGGCTAGCGCTAGCTAGGTCAGGAGGTGCCTCTTGTAGAGGACTTTCTCAAAAACAAGGTGTTTCTGTTTTGTTTATATATACAGGTGTCTCTCTTTAGTTCTCGCTGCTAACTTTGTTGTTTGAAATCATATTCTCTGCTAAGTAGGAGCATTTGTTGTTTCTGTCTTGTTGTTGTTTTTAATTGATGCTTCAGTTCTTTTCACATGGATTAACAAAGAAAAAAAGTGGAAAGCTAAACAGGTTGCCAATAAATGATACTGCCACACGCTTCCAGTTACTTAAAACTTTTAACGGATGTAGAGGATCCTATCGGTATTCTGATACAGAGACTTAAATTATAATTATTGATAGTGATATGAATGATAGAGATACTACTACTCTCCAATCAGATGTAGGGAGGTGTAAAGCGTATTACGTTTTCCTGGCTGTCCGTTTCTTTTGGGAGAGTTTGTAACTTTTTAACGAAAACTGGCAAAACATAACAATTTTGTCTTCCAACTTCTGCTTGAAGATTACAGACTTCTCGAATTTCCGGCATGTGCGACGAACAAACGACTGTTTCCGGGACGCTGGCCTGGTAACCTCTCCGTATCTCTACGGTGCTGGGAGCGTTTCCCGCCCGCCCACTTCATTAGCGTAAGCCGGGAAAATCTTACGGGGTTAGTATCAATTAAATGTACTATCCTTTTCGGGTTGGCAGTTATGGCTAGAAAGGCCGGCTGGAAAGATAGTCTGTCAGGAAAAGGCTATTGCGTAAATAGTAGAACTTGGGTCGGTATATCTTCACCCGCCGACCCATTGTCGGCCCCAGCTCTGAGTCATCGCGCAACCCTGCACATGTAGAAACCGAACCTCTGCTTGGAGAGTAGCTGGCAGTGCTTGCCCCGACTCATCGCGCAATCCTGCACATGTACTGATGATGTAGAAACCTAACCTCTGCTTGGAGAGTAGCTAGCCGTGCCAGCCCCAACTCTCTGAGTCATCGCGGAACCCTGCACATGTAGAAACCGAACCTAACCCTGGCGCGCGCGTGGATTCTTGGAAACGCCGGGCGGAAGCGAAGGTAGCGTCAAATAGCGGATGTGGGGTTTCCCAGTGACCCCGCATACCGTATATAACACAACAGAGGTCGTATATCACATATCACACAAGGAAGCGATTCGGATCCTTATACATGTATACTATATAAGTAGATACGGTTATTTGGTGGCACAGTTCCCCAATTTTATGTACATGGCCAGGGCCAGGAAGTATTGGCGTGCGGATGTGAAAATTGAAATAAAAGTGGAACACACAAGGAAAATTGTGCACCACCCGATAAGGCTTTCTAAAATTTGTAACCTTAATTTGGCTAATGACAATCTACGAAAGCGGGGAGCAGGAAAAACGTTTGATACGATTTTGCCTTCAAGTAACTTTGATAATTGTGTTACAGGTATTTGTCATTCAGAAAATACTCCCCATTGCCTTGGTATTGCAAGCCGGTGTGTTTATATAACGCGTTTGTCTTAATCGCTGGTACTTAATTTGTTTCAATGGCCCTACCCCGGAAATAGGGTGTGTCGGGTCGTTACTTATCCACAGCAGGTCTGTATAGAATAAAGAGTTAAAAGATTTCATCATCCTTGGAGAGACACATAAGCCCATAGCTTTACCTTGTGGTCTGCTTGCGATTCCGTAAGGTGTATTCATCTGTAATCTTTAATCGGACCGCTATGATCTAAGGCAAAGTCTAATTGGTACATTTTGTGTATATCTTATATCATATATTGATTAATCATTCATCTTATGTGCCCCCCCCCCCTCCAACTTTGTTACACCATGACCACTTGTTAGTTTGTTGACTTTGAATCAATCGCAATTTTTGTCGTTATCTTATCAAGTTCTGTTTACGGTCATGATATCTTAGATAAGATTAAATCAAATACCGCACCGACTTCAGGCATGACTGTGAAAACTCTATCTCAACTGTATACATATAAATATGAGAATTAAAGATTCTTTACAAGATGGTATATCATATCGGCTTCATCTAGTATACGATTTAGAGAGTCACTTTTCTCCGATGACATACGCACATGTTCTAGTTCTATAGCAAGCTAAATGTCCGTTAAATGAGGCCAAACGAAGTGATTATAAAAGGCATGTTTCGCTGATGTATTTTGGATGCCACAGAGTTCCAAGCGCGCTGAAGAGTCGTCTGCATTCCTCCCCAGCCCGTTACACATGCTTCTCATTCCCGACGTTTTCCTTCCGAACCAGCGGATTCACGAGTTATTGCTATTCCAGACGGGTTCGTTCCGTGTCAAGGCTGCGAAATCACCATACATAGAACGAAAACGAGAAATAGATAAAATGAAATAGAATAAAATAAAATAGATAAAAGAACAAGGTTACGTTGACGAGGCACTGAGTAGTACTTCTTGTATGTAATTCAAACAATTACTATATAATTTCATTGAAATTAATTTATTGGGTATTGAGATCAAATTTCTGTATGCAATATAGACCTGGAATAGAATGCTCTTACAGGTATGACTTCACGGTTTCGCATATAATATTACGGCGATCAATTTGATGATTGTTTTGATGATGATAATGCTCTGCACAATGACTTCTAGATCTCCTGACTGACTATTGTAGTTTGTAAGTATAGAATAAGAGGAACTTATATCATGTGTATATTAGGAACCCGAAAATAGCGTTGGTTTCCCTGTAAATGCAATATCATCGTATGCGTGTTACAATGGAAATTAGTATTAGAAACTAGCATAAGGAAGAGCTCCGGGTAAAATTTTTTGGTACCATCTTTCATTAGACCTGGGATTCCCCGCTGTGTTTTATGATGGCTATATAATCTATTTCTATCATCACTTCATGTGCGTTAGAATTTTTCACGTGTTTCTTTTCTCCTTTCTTCGTACTTCTCGGAACCCTGTTGGTCAGTGGAAGTCCAGACCCCCCCCCCCCCCCGAACATGGATATTTCCTAGTTTTACCCGTCAATTATAGTTTTCAATTTCGATGACCAAGTAAAGAGAGTTCGGGGAAAACTGAATGCGACCCGTGTCCAATGATATCGGGTATTCTAAATGCCGCTGCTAAGTTAAAATGGGGAAATGTTCGTGGCGGTTTTGTGTTCGCTGTTTTCGCGGACATTTCTTTACCGCAAACTTAAATCCCCTGCAAACGTTTCCCCAGTTATAGTCTACAAATCCTACAATAGTCACAGCTACAGAAAGTGACCAACCAGAACTTGATCTAAACACCAAGCAGATGTAAGGATCCGGCTCAGTGTTTTCCTGTTTTTTTATTTTTTTTTATTTTTTTTTTCGTTTTTTTCTTTAGCCAGAGTATCATCCTAGTTAGTCTTTTTGTTTTTAATTTCATACAACCTAGAGTCCTTCCACGGACGTGTTTTATAATAATACATGTATCTGTAATAATTTTGAACATTTCTAATAAAAGAATATCTGACTGACAATAGTTCTAAATCTTTCTAAAAGATTGAATACAAAAACGCCTAATGACACGTAAAAAAACAACCAGAAGCCTAACCTCTGCTATGAGAGTATTTTTTTTTCAAAAATTCTATACAGCCTAATTAAATGAAGTAAATCAAATCGTTCCGTCCGTACCAGGGACTCCATATCACCATGTGACGTCCCGAACGCGACTTCGTGAATCCTCCAGACGGCCAGACGCACCAGAAGTCGGGTCGTGACCTGAGATTTCCTGTCATTTCCGCAGCGGGCGCGGCCCTGGCGCACTGTGGGGCACTGACCGCGAGTGAACCCTGCTATGAACAGGTACATGCAGTAACAGCAAAATACCACAGGGGGCGCTTCAGCATGGGTCTTGCCAATGCGTCCCTGGCGCACTGTGGGGCAGTGACCGGGAGTGAGCCCTAATGCCGGATTCACGGTCAGGGTAACAGCTACATGCAGTGATAGAAGAATACGATAGGAGGCGCTTCAGTACGGTGTTGACAGTTTCCGACAAGAGAGCTGACATGTACTGGCATATACTGTAAGTGTATTAAACAGTTTGTCCCAAAGCATTATGCTATATATGAGCAACACTCCAAAACGTATATCATAGACATTATTGACCAACTAATCATCGTTGTCTTTTTCTGTTTGTTTGTTTGTGTGTGTATGCGTGTGTCTGTGTGTCTGCGTGTGTCTGTGTGAATAGAACAACAAGGAAATGTTGCTTTCTTCTTTGTAGACAACTGGCCGAGTCGATTTTTAGTCGTTTGCTTCATGACCAATCCGTTTTTAAGAATGAAAATAAACTCAGGATGAAAGAGTAACTTTTGCCATGGGTGAAGAACTAGCTGCCACAGTTTCAAAAGCGTCGCCTGGCAACTCTTACAAAAAGTGCAACCATCCCCTGTCACTTCCGGAAGCTTCCGTCCTATAGATCGAAAACGATCTCATTGACACAATATTGCCCCGGGTGGGCTGGAGCTCCATGTGATACTGGATCCATCGCGTATTTTTCTCTACGTTAATCTATGTACGTCCCCTGGACATGAGTCCGTCTGCTGTTGGTATAGTATACGCGTACTTCTAAAATGTTGACCATGCACAGCAAGGTGTATCTATTTGACTACGCTTTACCACTAACTGATGCAGTTCTAGTAAATATTGCTAGGCGGCGCTTTTGAGCAACCGTACAGGTACTGCAGGAGAAGACACACTTTTTATTACAAAAGATTTTATCTGAGGGAGATACGTATACGCGTCGTGTTTTTGTGCTTGACTGCTTCTTACTTTCAATATCCAAACATACTAGTTGCCCGCACATAAGCAAGCGATCAATTCTTAGCGATTCATACATACTCCTCACACATACACAAACACGCACACGAACAGACACAAACACATATCTATTCTATGCTGAAAACGGTCAACACACAGGTCCTTGTTGCTGCACACTACACTTGGCAGAAACACAAACACACATGCCTGTCCTTGGTACTGAACACTATCCACACGCAACCATACCTGTCCTTGGTGCTGAACACTATCCACACACAAACATACCTGTCCTTTGTGCTGAACACTAGCCACACACAGACATGCCTGTCCTTGGTGCTGAACACTATCCACACACAAACACACCTGTCCTTAGTACTGAACACTATCTACACACAAACATACCTGTCCTTAGTACTGAACACTATCCACACACAGACATACATGTCCTTGGTGCTGAGCACTATTCAAACAAAACATACCTATCCTTGGTACTGAGCACTATCCAAACAAAAACATACCTGCACTTAGTACTGAACACTATCCACACACAAACATACCTGTCCTTAGTACTGAACACTATCCACACACAAACATACCTGCACTTAGTACTGAACACTATCCACACACAAACATACCTGTCCTTAGTACTGAACACTATCCACACACAAACATACCTGCACTTAGTACTGAACACTATCCACACACAAACATACCTGTCCTTAGTACTGAACACTATCCACACACAAACATACCTGCACTTAGTACTGAACACTATCCACACACAAACATACCTGTCCTTTGTACTGAACACTATCCACACACAAACATACCTGCACTTAGTACTGAACACTATCCACACACAAACATACCTGTCCTTAGTACTGAACACTATCCACACACAAACATACCTGCACTTAGTACTGAACACTATCCACACACAAACATACCTGCACTTAGTACTGAACACTATCCACACACAAACATACCTGTCCTTAGTACTGAACACTATCCACACACAAACATACCTGCACTTAGTACTGAACACTATCCACACACAAACATACCTGTCCTTAGTACTGAACACTATCCACACACAAACATACCTGCACTTAGTACTGAACACTATCCACACACAAACATACCTGTCCTTAGTACTGAACAATATCCACACACAAACATACCTGCACTTAGTACTGAACACTATCCACACACAAACATACCTGTCCTTAGTACTGAACACTATCCACACACAAACATACCTGCACTTAGTACTGAACACTATCCACACACAAACATACCTGTCCTTAGTACTGAACACTATCCACACACAAACATACCTGCACTTAGTACTGAACACTATCCACACACAAACATACCTGTCCTTAGTACTGAACACTATCCACACACAAACATACCTGCACTTAGTACTGAACACTATCCACACACAAACATACCTGTCCTTTGTACTGAACACTATCCACACACAAACATACCTGCACTTAGTACTGAACACTATCCACACACAAACATACCTGTCCTTAGTACTGAACACTATCCACACACAAACATACCTGCACTTAGTACTGAACACTATCCACACACAAACATACCTGCACTTAGTACTGAACACTATCCACACACAAACATACCTGTCCTTAGTACTGAACACTATCCACACACAAACATACCTGCACTTAGTACTGAACACTATCCACACACAAACATACCTGTCCTTAGTACTGAACACTATCCACACACAAACATACCTGCACTTAGTACTGAACACTATCCACACACAAACATACCTGTCCTTAGTACTGAACAATATCCACACACAAACATACCTGTCCTTTGTACTGAACACTATCCACACACAAACATACCTGTCCTTATTACTGAACACTATCCGCTGAAGTAAACAATTCCGTTCGTTTATCCCCAGTCGCAAAGACCTGCACGTCCCTAGCTGTTGATGATTGTCTGCATCAATTGCAAGTTCATGCCAGTAATCACAATTTTTGGCGGGATTCCCATTAGTGATCTATCAAAGTAAGACAGCGTGGCCTTTGATAAAGATTGTACGACACCAGAATCCAATTAATGTATTTGACGATTTAGCTGACAAAAGCAGGTGAAGTTGGATCTACCGAATATTAACCACTTTTCTTGTATTGTATAGAATGTGAAAATTTGTACTCCATCTTACAATGTATACTGGGATAAAAAGGAAATACTCAAATGAAATGCCTAAGGACTAAGGAGACAAACAAAAAGATAGCATGCATCGGCCGGGAATCGGACCCGGGCCTCCCGCGTGGCAGGCGAGAATTCTACCACTGAACCATGCTGTCAAGTTGAGAGAAACATAGCTTTCAGCATTAATTTAAATGTCAAATGAATGTTGGTTGAATGGTTGGTTGGTTGCTTGGTTGGTTGCTTGGTTGCTTGGTTGCTTGGTTGCTTGGTTGCTTGGTTGCTTGGTTGCTTGCTTGCTTGCTTGCTTGCTTGCTTGCTTGCTTGCTTGCTTGGCTGGCTGGCTGGCTGGCTGGCTGGCTGGCTGGCTGGCTGGCTGGCTGGCTGGCTGGCTGGCTGGCTGGCTGGCTGGCTGGTTGCTTGGTGGGTTGCTTGGTGGGTTGCTTGGTGGGTTGCTTGGTGGGTTGCTTGGTTGCCTGCTTGCCTGCTTGCCTGCTTGCCTGCTTGCTTGCTTGCTTGCCTGCTTGCTTGCTTGCTTGGCTACGCGGCATTTCCGCCAGGATTCACGAAGAGTCGTACAACACAACGGCGAACCTCGCGCAGACGTAGCGCGTAGATGACCGGGTTGATGGCGGAGTTCAGCAGCACGAAAACCTGCGTTTCATGCAGCCGTGCAATATCCTGGGTATTTTTGGCCATTTTTGAGAGAAGCGGCGTCCATCCCACCAGGAACACCGCGGTTATAAGGACGATGGTGACGGTGGATTTTCGGCTGGTGGTGGGCTGGGCACCCACGGCGGCTTCTTGTGCAGCGATAGCGTTCACATGTTTCCACAAACAAGAGAGTATCCCCATGTTAAGAAGGACGATTGCAGCCATCGGAGTGAACACTGTCACGAGAATGACAACCACGTAGCTGTAGGACACGCCTCCGTGCGATCCGCCCAACGGAAGACACCGTTCGTCCACACACGGTACGCACTGCCACCAGAAGTTTGGCGGCATCGCTACCAGCAGCGACCACACCCACACGACCACCACCGCGACCTTGCACCTCTCGTTGGTGACTTTGTTGACGTAGGTCATCCCGTGGACGATGAACCAGTATCGCTCGGCTGTCAGGGCCAGCAAGCTGTAGGCGGAGGACAGGCCAGAGAGCAAGAGCGCCGTAAGCTGGATATGAGAGATAATGACTGAAGGAACGAACCTGCTTAGCTTAGAATACAAAACTGAGCTGCCTACCAGCACGAAGGTTACGCCGGCCAGAACGTCGCTTGCCGCAAGATTGGCGATGAGGATGTACACGGGCTTGTGGAGTCGCTCATGCTTCATGATGGCTGCTAGTGGGAGACCGTTTGCAACAATGGACCAGATGCCGAGGCATATAGTTACAGCCATCAAAGGTACAAATACAGAAGTCATCACGATTTGAGGACATTGGCGACCGTTGGATGTGATATTTTCTCCGATCTCAGAGACGTTTGTAGCTGTAAAGATGTTAATGATTTCGATCAAGGTCCGGGTGGAGTTGCGAGAGATGTTTGTGTAACAGTTGTTACTGACTTGATTTGTGACATTGAGGTCCGGTCCAGATGCCGAAATGTCCGTGCTGTTTCCGTCGTAACTCGTCACATTCGAGTCCGGTCCAGAAGCCAAGCTTATTCCGACATAGTGGAATTTGATGAGCGTGAGAATCACTAGCACTGACCCGGGGCAGTTTCCAATGAAGATCCTCATTCCGTCGATGATTTGCCACGTGCCTGCGAAGCTGGTGTGTTCTGCCGGAGGGCGGTTATACCCACCGGGCTATATACATGTAGATGCAGAAGCTGCCGTGTTACGCCGGAGGCGGTTATACCTGCTCATGCACATGCTGTAACTCGTGCCAATGCGTATACACGTGTTCCTATACACGTGCCTTTGTCGTGGCATGTACCTGTAACCTGTAGACCAATGGAAGAGAATTTGTCATAAATGCCATAATTCGTTTTCTGTGTTGTATATTTAAGATGTAGCAGAGTTTTTAAATCGCACAATTAATGTACACTAGATTATATATATATTAGGAGATTGGTTTTGATGTGAGCTGACTTGTAAATACGTACCCGATTCAGACTTTCCAGTCTGCCGTGTTGTATTTGTCAATAACGTTTCAAATTTTCATAATTCAATCAATCAATCAATCAACCAACTATTCATTCATTCATTTTTGGTTCCAGACGTGTTGTCAAAGCTATAAAGAATATAGAGCAGGGTTTGGAAATTAAGTTACTGGGACTTAAACAGAGGAAAAACAACCCTCGTAACAAGCGCACATTTCGTGACGGTAAAGATCTTGCGAACAAAAACAAGATTGCACACTTAGACTTTCAAGCTTGTACTTACCAGTACTCGTAAGGCAGTCGTTCCGAACTGAGCAGGCAGAAAGCAATCGTGTATACCAAGGAGGTTAGATATTGGACCTCCGATCCTTGGATATACAAGGAAGTAGCAAGGATGATACCTCAATGGAAGGAGAGACTTTTGGCGTAGTTTAACCAACATGCAAAGCGCTGGTGTTTTAGCCAAAGGGTGGTTATACCGGTTGATTTGCATGAATACAGAATGACCAATTGTCTTCGTCTTGCAATTAGACTTTGGGGAATTATTTACAAAAAAATAAACCGGTTTTTACAAACTAGTCGTTCCCAAAGGGAGATGATAGAATGGGGTTCGCTTGTTCGGTCTCTACGCGGGATAAAACCTACGTTACCAAAATAGCGGCAGCCGAGCAGCGAGCGGTGATTGGTCGCCCACTATGTCTCAGCAAGCGTCCTTAATGGAGGTCGGTGTGCATGCCGATCTGTGACTTAAGCCTGGTCTACAATTACCCTGTTATATATATAACTAAGCTACAACCGTGCATGTATTTTATATGATATCTGTAGCTAGCCACAGTTATATGAGCCATGTGCCTGCAGCTGAAATAAAAAATAAATGAATAGATAAAGGAAAATAGAAACGTCACAACAGACAACTGTACTCCCGCCATGACGCCAATACCTCGGCTCCATTGCAATATATGACGATCTTTTTTTGCTGCAGATGACGCTAGAATACTTTGTCAACTAGTGATTTAGCCTCCATCGCAGATTCTATGAGGGCCGGCTCTTATTTTTTGGCCGGAGGAGCACTAATTCGTGATTTTCCAATGGACAGGGGTGCTAGTGTCACTAAAATGAAAACAGATCTACAGTGGAAGTCACTTGAAGACAGAAGAAAAATATCCAGGCTTTGCATGATGTACAAAATGACTAATAAAGTTGTGGATGTACCGACTAATAATTATCTAATACCAGCCCAGAAAAGGACAAGAAATAGTCATGCCTTTAAGTACCAGAGTTATAAACCAAGGATTGATGTGTTCAAAAATTCGTATTTCCCGAGAACCATAGTAGAATGGAACTCGTTGCCATCAGATGCTGTAGGAACACCTTCACTAAATAGCTTCAAAGAACGATTGCAGTCAGATGTGCAAAAGTTAAGTGTGACAGGCCGTACAGTGTAATATAACCAGCTGCTCCCGCGCCGCGTGCCTGCAGAGCTGGTGTGTTACGCCGAAGGACGGTTATACCGGCTATACAGATACAGATACAGATTCCAAGGGGGCAACTCAGATGTTACAGGGCTGCCAGTTTCCTTGCTGCGGTGTGTGTGATTGTGTAGGTCGCCTGGTGAACTTTAACTCCTCGGTCCAAAGATCGTTACTGAGCTTCAGCTCTTACCCTGATCATGAGACTGGACTTTGAAACCTTCCCAGTAAGACTGAAAACCCGACCACAGCAATGGACGCTCCTCTAAGCCTCCTGCTCTCTCTCTTGCTTCTATCTTCCGGACCCTGTACGGCACAGGAGCCGACAGTCCCCACCAAATACGGCCAACTCTCTGGCGTCACGACCGACTACGACGGCGTGCCCGTACGGGCCTTTCTGGGCGTACCCTTCGCCAAGCCACCTACGGGGGACCTCCGCTTCATGCCGCCGGTCGAGCCCGAGCCCTGGGACGGAGTCAGAGAGGCGACGGCGTTCGGACCAGCCTGCCCTCAAGAGAAAATGTTTCTCCCCGGATTTGTGGAATCGTTTCTAAACTCGGACCGACAGTGGAGCGAAGACTGCCTGGCGTTGAACGTATACGCACCCGTCAGGACCACAAACGCTGCGGTGGGGATTCCTCTTTACGGAATGAATGAATGAAGGAGTGATTGAATGAATGAAAGAATCGTTCATTCGTTTGTTCGTTCGTTCGCTCGTTCAGACCTTGTAGAGTCTAGTGGCGCATAGGGCAGCAATTTTCCTTGCTGTTTCAGTAGCAGGGTTTATGTTTACAAGGAGGGGTTGCTAGCCTTTTTCCTTAACGTGCTCGAAGCACCTCCCCGAACACGGGACCCCCGTCATTTACGTCCCTTCCGAAAGACGTGTGCAGCCCCAGCCGAGATGTCCTGAGGAGGTTTATTGCAAGTTCTTAGCAGGTCCCCCTAGCGTAATGTTGTACATACATGATTATCAGAACCATTGTCGGCATTGCTCGTACTTGACAAGACCCCCTACCCGTGGTGGTGTATACATGGTAATCACAGCAGTTGTCGGCCTTGTGTGTACTTGTAGGACCCCCTAGCCGTGATGGTGTACATACATGGCGGCGGATGGCAGGTTGGAACCGGTTCCGAAAACAACGGGACGCAGCTGGCCGCTGAGAACAACGTCATCGTGGTGACCTTGAACTACAGGTTGTGAAGGACATACTGACCTTGAATATTGACCTTTCAAAAGATCTCAAAATCAATATGTTTAATCTTATTTTCCGTCGTTGTCTACTATTTTTCAGGTAACGATGGATAGTATCATTGTTGATTGTGACTAAAATTGACAAATAGAAAGACCTCACATATTTTGTATATTTCCTATATTATCATGTGGCTATAAGTTGGAATGAACAAATTATGAGAAATGTTTTTTGTGGTTCCTACTCCAGACTGGGCGCGTTTGGCTTCCTGGGAACGGGGGACCAGCATGCACCTGGAAACCTGGGTCTCCTGGACCAGAGACTGGCGATCATCTGGGTAAAGGAGAACATCGCCAGCTTCGGCGGGGACGTCAACAGGTGACTTTGCGTTTTCCTCCATCTCTTCAATTGGTTCATTGGGTAGAAATGATCAAGGCAGTCCCATAGCTCTTTTTGAGGCCGCAGGGGCAGTGGGTTGTTATCCCCTGTGTCTAGGACACGGTATTGGAGGGCCGAGCCCATCCCTCTCCTTCCACTGCCTTTTTACCTCCTGGCCGTGGCGATTAACGAAAGGCGTTTTTGCTTGATATTGATATTAATTTCGAGCAAAAACGCCCTTAGTACTAATGTTGCCACGGCTATTACCTCCCCAGCCTAAGTGATCCTAAGTCAGGTAATACCTGGCTGGAGTGAGGAAAGTTGTGTATCCCAAGGGCACATAATGTTTAAAAGACGATCCACCAAGACGTCGGTAGGTGACAACACTGTTGACTAAAGAAACTGTTGTCACTAACAGTGTTGTCACCTAAAAAAAACAGCACTGTTTTCCCTTTAGAATGACCATATTTGGTCTGTCGGCTGGCGGGATCTCCGTCAGTCTCCACCTCCTGTCCCCCCTGAACACCGGCCTGTTCCACCGCGCCATCACGCAGAGCGGCACCGCCTTCACGCCCGGCACTCTAGGGACTAAGGTAGACTTTTCATCTGTATCTGTACCAGTATCTTTATCTGTATAGCCAGTATATACCCGCGCTTCGGCGTAATACACCACCTCCTGTGCCCCCTGAACGCCGGCCTGTTCCGCCGCGCCATCACGCAGAGCGGCACCGCCTTCACGCCAGGCACTCTAGGGACTAAGGTAGACTTTTTCACCAATCGACTTCTTTCAAACTCAGACTTGAATCAACCATGACCCGACGAATCGCTTCCTAGTTTGGCGAGTGAGATGTGGGAGGGTGTCCGCTTTTAAAGGATGTTTTCAGATTGTCAATTATGGCAGTTTGGAAATGATACAAGCTGACTGCCATTAAACCTTTGAACAAAAATAGGTTCTACTACTTTTGTCGAGGTCGATTGGTCGGGGCGCATTCATCTGTACCTGTACGTCATTGGCATTCATAATTGGATGAACTTGCGACAAGAAACTTTGATTCTAATTTATGAATGTATTGATGGTTGGATGTTCAATGACAGTTGAAGGGTGCATATTAGACGCAAACTCGCACATACATGTTAATTGAATGGTAGTTGTCATTGCTGTCCACTATAATCAGAAATTGTTTCATTTTGGTGTCATGTGGTCTTTTAGGAAATGTATCGCGTAATGTGGGTGTGAAATGAGTAAGAGGAAAGTGACAAGGTTTTCATATAATAACTTTATTGCACGACAATCGTACGCGGTACAATGTATGGCAACAACTATTAAACATAGTATAAAATAGTATGAAATAAAACTTAACATCTTAATTACTAATACAATAAGGGCTAGCATATGTATTTGATATAGTGTTACAACCGAGTGGGGCTAATCATTAGTTTCGGTAATTTTTTCTAGTAACAAGAAAGTACTTTATACATTTACCTATTTTTGCTTTATGGGAGTTGTTGCATCTAAAGATATATTCAAATAGATAAATGAATAAATGAATTAAAATATTTATTTTAAAGGTATTTATATGAGTGTCAACCTTTTCCCCTCAGGAATCCGCCCTTGCAGACGCAAGAAGGTTGGCCCAGTCCTTAGACTGTGACCGGGCGGCCACAGAAGACCTCGTCTCCTGCCTGAAGTCCAAGACAGCCCAAGACGTCCTGACCGCCTCCTCCGCCGCCCAGAGCCCTTCCCACATCTCCTTCACCCCCATCGTAGATGGTACGTTCCTGCCTACGTCACCAGAAGAGATCTTTGCTCAAGGATCTGTTGAAGCGAGAGAACACATCATCGGGGTCAGCAGCATGGAGGGCGGCATCGTCCTCTACAACCACTTGTACGAGCAGATCGTGTCTGAGGACACCTTCCGCGAACACTTGGAGTACGCCATGGGGGTGTACAACACAAACCTGGTCCAGATCACCCACGCGGCGAAATTCGAGTACCTCACAAACGCCACGGCGAGCCCACGTGATGTACAGAAGAATTTCATGAGGATGTACGGTGATTGGCTGTTCGTTGCCCCGACAACGCGAATGGCGCGAGAGTTTGCCAACGCGGGAAACCCGACCTACATGTACCTCTTTGATCAGCCGCCAAGCTTTTTCGACCACCAATGGATTGGTAATCGTGCTTGTGTCTCTTCAGTGACTCTTTTCTGTTTCGTAGAGAAAACACGACTCCTTATTATTTATATTATATATATCCAGCTATTTATATTGTACCTAGCACCTGTGTGTGTGTGTGTGTGTGTGTGTGTGTGTGTGTGTGTGTGTGTGTGTGTGTGTGTGTGTGTGTGTGTGTGTGTGTGTTAACCGCAAAAGCCCGAATCTATCTGGTCGGAAGGCATGACGGCTTTCAGCAATTGGAGTGGGGGATTTGTATGGAATAAGCAGAAACTTGTCTATCTGTCTTTGTCTTGTCTAATTGTTTTGCCCACAGGAGGAGCTTCCCACGGCGAAGAGAATTACTTCCTGTGGCCGTCCTCCCGGTCAGACATGATGACCGACGCGGAGAAGCTGCTGGGGCTGCAGATGAGGAGAACCTGGACGGACTTTGCCAAAACGGGGTTCGTAAAAATCGCCTTGTGTTTTATTATTGTTTTTTATGTCCACAATGGTATTGTTAAAGACGTAAATTATTCATCTCATCTCTAAAGATTTCCAAAGCTTTTCACACCTTACCGATCAACAAAAACCTATCGTCTTGCAAGCTTGTTTGCGTCGTTCAACCAAATCTTAGTTTATTTCAGACCCTGTAGTGACTAGTGGCATATATAGGAGCAAGTTCTTTGCTGTTTCAGTATCTGGATATATCTTTACACGGAGGGGTTGCTAGCCCATACCCTTGTAGTGTCTGGTGACACATAGGTGTAGCCCTAACCGAGATGTCCTTCCCAGGATTGAACCGGGGTCTCCCAGTTAAGTGAAGAACTAATTGTAACCAGAAGCACAACTATGAGCCTGTTAAGAGTTGAGCTAGCTATAGGGAAATCCCTTCCAAAACGGCGTGCGTAATAAAAACCGAGGAACTGTTGGCTTTTCGACGTTGTTTCAAAGAAGCCAATGTCTCCTGACCATTGTGGGTTGAACATCTAACCTCAATAAAAAATATCTTTCATATTTCATAACTTTGAAGCAACCCCAACTCCGCGGACCTCCCCGTGACCTGGCCGCAGTACGATCAGCACAGCCGGCAGTACCTGGTTCTGTCCACCAGCCTGGGCTCCGACTCTGTAATGGCCCACATGCACTCTAAACAGGTCAGGCTATCAGCACGACAGTTCATCTGATTTGGAAAATTAAATTAGTCATTATGAAAAGGTTAAGCTGTTCGAAATATCGGATTCACCGAAATTTTCGACCGAATTACTAAGTCTTTTTCAGCTCTCTGGCCCAACCATTCTTGACACGTGGCTTGTCGCGAGTGTGACGTCTCAATGGGTCAAAAGATCTGGTCCTTTCAAACATCCGAAAGAGGATGCTAGATGAATATGTACAAAAGCTGCTGACAATTCTTTTTAAAACGCCGTGTACGCTGGAGCTACCGCCCGTTGAAATACAAATACTAGTTATGGATACATACATAGATGTATATCAAGTAACGTATAATTAGTGAATATTCCATCTATCTAATAGGTCTTCTTCTGGAACTACATGGTGTCAGCGCTGGCTCGGGTCTGCTGTGCGTGTGCCGGTCTGGTGTCAGGCGGTGCGGGTCTTTCTGCTTCCCTGTGTGCCACCTGGACTCTTATCGCCGTTTGGACTCTGGTTGTAGGTTTCAGGGCGGTCGTATAAATGTCTTAAAAGCCTTGGTCGCGATTGCAAATAGGGGCCCGACCGAGTAGTTTGCGGGCTGTTTTTCTTTTGCACTTTCGGGCGTGTCTTATGCTTTGGTCATAATGTCTATTGCAAGTAGGGGCAGTTTACGAGCTATTTTCGAACTCTACAGCGGAGCCCCTTGGGATTCCCTGCGGTTGTCGGGCTATTAAAGAGTACTCGAACGGACCCAGGCTGCTTTTAATTGCTAGAAAATATGCCTACAGCTGCCCGACAAGGATATGACAACCAACCGCTATACATGTTGGTAAGGTATGGGTATCGTAATCTAGCATATAGGCTCGGCTTCTTCTCGCTTCTTGGTAATGGTAAAAATGAGTAGACGAAACATTTTAGTCTTTTCTCCAGCCATTTGTATTAGGCAGTCAAAGACAGAGCAGTATCAGAATGTGCTACAACTATTCCAGTATGATTGTCATAAAACGTTTGTAGATGTCTCATTCATACATATTCACAATATCTATAACATTGATCCATAGTAAAGGTGATCAGAATTACTTTGTAAAACTATGAAAACATTATTTACCTTACGATCTATATAATTTTGGGTTTGTTTACTTTTTCCAATATCATAGGTAGCTTCGAGTTTATCTGGAATTGAACAAGTGTTCCACCCGATTTGAGGTTACGTCATTGGCTTTGACAATGCATAATTTAGATTTGCTGTATTACACAGTGGATATAAGGCTTTAAAAGATTCGTTTTTCATCTATCAAAATCTCTGTCCAATGTTAGGTCGCAGAGCGATTGCAACGAGGTCGCAGCCCTTGTGGACTGGGGGTATAGTTTAATGTTATCAACTTCTCAGTTTGAACTTAAGTTCATAATATGTTCAGATGATGTTCTCAATGGGTGGCCTGTCTCCCGTCTTCAGTGCGTCTTTAAGACGTTCCCAGAACAGGGCTTTCTCCTGAGGGTCCTTGGGCCACTCCAGGTAGGTCCTCCTGCACATGAGGCGGCGCAGGCGGTGGTAGCGGTGGAGGGCGCGGTCAGGGATGTCCTCCAGGAACACCAAGATCAGCACGTCTATCTACAAAACAAGATCAGATTCAAATCAATTTTGAATGAAAACAATGTATATTCTATATAATGTATATCTTCTGTACATGCAACGATATGTAAATGTTTTCTCATGATGTATTGTATGTAGTAATGCGTGTGTCTAGATAAGTAAGGAGGGGTAATGTTGAAGATGGTAAGCATCACTAATGGTTTACTACTACTACTATTACCTCCGCTGCTACTACTTTTAGACTACTACTACTATCATACTTCTACTAGTAGTACTCCTACTGCTATTGCGACGACGACGACTACTAACCACTACTTCTACTACTACTACCGCTACTACTGCTTCTACTTCTACTACTACTACTAATGCTACTTTTACTACTACTACAACTACTAGTTTCCTAGTACCTGCTCGTCGAACAGTCGGTAGGTCGCCATCTGTACTTCCATCTCGCACCACTCGCTCTTCAGGAACTCTTCCGTCACCAAGCAGACGGTCTTGCGACTGTCGTAGATGGAGTTCACGATGTTGTCGGTGATCGGGGCGCCTGGAACGAAGTCACGGTAGTCCAGGCAGAGTCGGAACTCCTCCCCCTCTCCCTCCAGGTGCGGCACCAGCTCGTTCATCACCCAAGCGCGGTCGTTGTGGTTGTAGGACACGAAGGCGTCGAACTTCTTCTGTACGTTCTCATTTGTCCATGTCTGGTAGCCGTGGTAGCGGGCCTTGATGACAAAACAGCCGTACTTGATGTACCAGCGGTTACGGTATCCGACAACGACACCCACGAGAAAGACGCAAAGGAGGATCGCTCCGGATATCGCCACGTGAAGACCCGTCTTGTCGTTGCACCCTTGGGCCTCAGCGTCGAAGTCTAGTATAGTCTTGTGCACAAGACGTTCAGGCGACACACAGCCGTAGTTTGACAAGTTATAAAACAGTGTCTTCGTTCGGTTACTCACCACCCAATCGTGAAACCACTCTTCTTCACAGGTGCATTGCAGGGGATTGTCTTCCAAGTCCAGCCGCTCAAGCTTAGGTAAAAGGTCGATCACTTCTTTGGGTAATTTTCCTAAGTTGCGGTTGGAATTTAGCCTGAGCTTTCGCAGGTTGGGCACTGATTTGAATAGGTTGTCAGGGATTTTCAGAATCCGGTTGTAAGAAAGGTATAGAGTTGATAGATTTTTAAGGTTTTCAAACGGTAGGGCTGTCATGGTGTCAAAGTTGTTGTAAGATAAGTCAAGCACTTCTAGAGTCGTAAGGTTGGCAAACGGGCGACTAGTTTTCTCACGGAACAACATCATTCTTAGCTTATTTTTACTCAGATGAAGTCTCTTTATCGAGACGAGTCCTGAGAAGAAGTCAGGAGGAAAAGACAAAATCCCTCCGTAAGACTGACACTTCGAGCTTTGATCTTCGAGATGTAATGATATCAAAGATGATAAAGAAGTGAAGGGCGGAGGGAAGTCAGTCTCGGCTCTAAAACAGAGGTGGTTGTTTTCTAAGTATAATATCTCCAATCTAACAAGACCGAAGAACGCCGTTTTGTTAATCGTCTCGATGTAATTGTGGGACAGCTTTAGACTGGTCAGGTTTTCAAGACCATCAAAAGCATATTCTGGAAGAGCGTCTAACTTGTTGTATCTGAAGTCAAGCGTGTTTAGATGTTTAAAACCGCGAAACGCCCGTGGTTCTATTTCGGAAATGTGTCCATGAAGAAAGCTCAGTCTTTGCAGGGTTCCTTTGACCAGTTCAAGTGCACGACTTGGGACAACAGGAAGATCATGCCATTCTATCATTAAGTTTTCCAGATACGTCAAACCTCGCAGACTCCACATGGTGAGTTTCCCTACGGCAAACTTTCCCTTGGGTCCGGAAATGGCTAAAGAGCGAAGATTGGGAAGGTTTAGGAATACGCTGCCGGGTATGTCTGACCGACCTTTTGCTAGAGTTAGCGAGAGGGATGTCAGGTTATGGAGTGATGCAAACGAGCCTTTTTTGACGTTTGGGAAATAGTTGTTCTTGGTCATATCGAGTGTCTTCAGGCTACCTAAGCCACAGAATGCCTTTGGTGGCAACTCGGTTATGTTATTACCAACTAGGAGGAGACTTTCCAGTCGAGGGAAGAAAGAGAACAAGCCTTTTTCCGGTAACCTTCTTAGCCCTACATATGACAGATCCAGATGTTTGATTGGCAGGGCTGCCAAACGAGCAAATGTGGTGTTCAACGGAGTTTTGGCTCCAGCTAGAAATGTGCTGTTATAGAATGACAGATACAAGGACATAGTGTCAATGCTGTTGATATTATCAAAGGTCGTGTTCAACTGTTTCACGTCAAATTTGTTTCCGCCGAGAAACAAGAAGGACAGGTTACGAAATGGCCAGAAAACCGGATGACTGATAACTTTGATGTTGTTGAAGGACAGGTCTAGTGTTTGGACATGCGATTCGTTCAGGGATGCAAAACAGCCACGTTCAAGATCGGAGATCTTGTTGTAAGCCAGGTCTAAGTAAGTCAACCTTTCTAAATTTCTAAACTCGTCTCCGAGTTTGCACTGAGTGACACCGTTACCCGCGAATGACGTGAAGTTGAGTGATTTTAGATTGGGTGTGAGGAACCGCACGCTATTGAGATTCGTCAGGCGAGTGAAAGACAGACCCAGCACTTCTAACGACGCGAGGCCGTCGAATGCGCCGTTCGGGAGGGTCGAGATGTTGTTGTGGTTCAGATGGACAGTTGTCAGGTTGAAGGTGTTCCTGAAACTCCCTGGCTGGATGATCCTTATGCGATTCTTGCTGAGATCCAATAGTTTCAGGTTGTCAAGGCGCGGGAACGTCTCAGGACCTGCTAGAGAGGAAAGAGACGTAAAGATCTAGCTGTGTTTGCGGTGTGTGTGTATGTGCGTGTGTACGGTATGTGTGTGTTTGTGTGTGTGTGTGTGTGTCTGTATGTCTGTATGTATGTGTGTGTGTGTGTGTGTGTGTGTACGTGTGTGTGTGTATGTGTGTGTGTGTGTGTGTGTGTGTGTGTGTGTGTGTGTGTGTGTGACTGTGACAGTTCGTGTTTCAGCCTCTGTACGTGTCCGTACGATTCCAAACATGCACAATGCCGTATTACGACAAATATCCAGTGCTGTTATTCTAATCTAAGAACAGGAAGGGCTGCAACGCGATATGGGTATGGGGAGGAAGATACTGCGATACTGCGATACTGTTTTGTGAGAGTTGACCCTGCGCCAGGGGTCACGTTGCTAGGTTACCACGGTGAGAGAAAAGCATTTTGCTTGACCAACCAGTCAGGTATGTCCAACAATACTATGATACCTGAAACAGGAACACTTCCTCGTCTGTTGTGCAAACTTCTTCTTTTGTTATGTTTTTAGCCTCTGTCGTCCTTTGGGCCGAATTAACAGTGGAAAATGGCTAACAAGTTTACATAGCTTGTATTAGCAGCGCTAGCTAACCGGGGCGCGGAGCGAACTTGGCCTTCTCTATCTCTAGCAAATTACAGTCTATCAAACTCGCCCCATCCCTAAATGAAAACGGCTCGTTTTATACTGTATCACTAATTGTCTCAAGAAGAGAACATGGAGCAATTCTTGTGAAACTAGCTCAGTAGTTTGGTCTGAAATTGTACTTCCTGTTTTCGATGTTTCTTCCTCATTTCTAATCATGTAGGGTTAAAGCATGTGGCTGATGTCGAATGGCCAAGTGGCTAGCGGGCACGAGATCGGAAGGTCTCGGGTTCGATTCCTAGCATCTCTGGCTAGACGCTGTGTCCTTTGAAAAGTCATTTGACATGACTTTTCTCACTCCATGGTCCATCCAGGTGTAAAAATGGGTGCCTGACGTCGGTTGGGGAGGTAAAGGGCGGTGGAAGGAGAGGGTTGGGCTCCACCTTCCAATTCCGTGCCCTAGACACAGTGGATAAAAACCCACTGCCCCTATGGCCTCAAAAAGGCCACGGGACTACCTTTACCTATACCGTTCACGTTAAGTATACGACACGTTAAATTTCAATATGTTGCTCTATCCCATATGATTGTATGTAAGCAAACTCATTTGTATGCACCTATGTGTTTGTATGTACGTGTGTATGTATAGGTGTAGTAGACCATACGAAAGTCGCTGTCCTTTTGTTGTGTCAATAAAGATTGCATGATTGTGTGATAAACGCCGTGCTTACCTATGATTTCAAACAGGTTCCCTGTGAGGTTGAGACTGGTGGTGCCGAAGGGCAGGCCTCGGGGGACGTGACGCAGGCGCCTTCGCGTACACGTCACAACCGTCTCCTTCTGACGTATGCAGTTTCTGAGGAAGTCCAAGTCGAAGGAAGACTTCTTGGCGTCCGAAGCAGAGAAACCGGCTGGATTCAGAACAGAGCTGGCGCTGTCTCTACGTAAGCTTTCACCGATTTCAATACAACAGAGTATTGAAATTACACACAGGATTGAAACTGTCGCCGGGAAAACAGCCATTGCGTAAATATGCATACACAAGCGCACTGTTTTTCTCAAAGTACTGAATTTAGAATGCAGGACCTCACAGCAACACTGTTCCGCACTACTGACCAAAGACGAAATATATCGTCAGCCTGGCAGCGAATTTATAACGGGCAGCTGTTGCTGAAAAGCAGAAGTTGTAACAAGAACACTTCCGGCCGATCACGGTCTGTTTGGTGAAAGTTGTATGCCAGTGTTAGATACTTCTGCAAACCAGCTTTCCTATCTGGCAACTTCCGTATCCTTTTTGTTGTACAAATATTTTCATAAGAAAGGTTCCTTATAGCTAAAATATATGTGTCAGTGGCAATAATCGTGTTGCAAGGTGGTTACCGTTAACAACAATAATATTCAGGTACTTAAATCAAGCGGAACTTCGCGACGGTCATTGTCTGTAACAGAACACGGAAACGCTAAAGAAACGTCAAACAAACAAAATTTCACCAAGCATAAAGCAGAAGTATTTACTAGTAGGTATACCCATATGTGTACATCCATCGAAATGTAATGTAACGGTACAAATTAGCGTCCAATGTATTCAATACGTAATTTATCTTTTTTCTTAACACCCGGAAGTTTTTAAATCATCAATGTTGGGCGTCCATGTGTCGTGACAAAATGTCTTTTATTCTTATATTCCCCTGTAAGGAAACCCCAGACAAGCAAACTTCCGCCGAAGATAAAGCAGAGTTAAACAGATATACTTATCAGTGTATATCCATTGTAATGTAACGTAGCGTTACAAATTATCGTCCAGTGTAATCAAAACGTAATTTATCTTTTTTATAAAGTCTGGAAGTTTTTCAATCAGTGTTGGGCGTTAATGTGTGGTGACATCAATGTCTTGTAGTCTTATGTTTCTCTGTAAGGAAACGTCAAACAATCAAGCTTCCGCTGAACAAAAAGCAGAAGTAAACAGGTATACCTATCAGTGTATATCCATTGTAAGGTAATGTACAAATTATCGTTCAATTTATTCAAAACGCAATTTATCTTAAAAAGCGCGGAGGGAGCCAAATGTGTAATCCATGGGCTTATATTTGTCTGACGGCGGTCACGGTTTCTGTTAGAAAACAACTCATTGTGTTCCACATTGGCCGACCTGCATCTTCAGAACGCCTCTTCTGTGCAGTTCCCTGTTAAAGTCGTACTCCTGATCCATGTTGTGTCTTGGGTCTAAATCGTGAACATACAACAATTTCATGAAGCCTTCGGTGATGACCGAAACCTTTAGATCGATCTGCATTGTCTAACGGCGGTCATGGTTTCTGTTGGAAACAACTCAAGCGTTTCGTCGATGAAAGTTCGATATCCAGGTAGTAAGATACGCCGAAAAAGCAGTTACTCAAATAACTGGATGAGATTTGGAAACGGTCAGACGTTTCAAGTAGCATCGACTACTTTTCGTCAGTGACTGAGCAAGATTGTCCAACAACTCATTGTGTTCCACATTGTCCGACTTGCATCTTCATAACGCCTCTTCTGTGCAGTTCCCTGTTAAAGTCGTACTCCTCGTTCATGCTGTGTCTTGGGTCGAAAGCATGATGTAGCGGAGGGTAGACGAAGTCTCCTGGGTAGTAGTGATACAGAATAGTGATCTTTTGGGAAGACAAATTCAGTGTATACATCAAAACGAAGAATGTTTATATATATTATAGTGTCGATGGATCCACTTTATTGTCATAATTAGATTGAATCAATTGTTTCTTGCTATGATATCACCTATGCAAATATTAACTCCAACAGATGTTGGAATGTAAGATCGTAATGATCGTGAGTTTTTTTCTTACCGTTTGGAATCGCATTGTAAACACCGCATGAGCCGCATACCTTTGTATATATTGTGTAACTAGTTACAGGTTTGCGTAGCAAAACCTTTGTTGGATCCGTTGGCATGTGTGGTGGCCGCCATCTTAAATTGTGACGTCACAGGGTCGCCATAGCATTTTATTGGGAGGGGTAATTTTTGGGGTAGCTAGCGTTCTCTCTATTTCTAACAAATCGGCACACAACTATGACACATTCAACTCAAATAAAAATTCAATACCAATTCATGTTTATAAAAAGGTCCCGTAATCGCTGAACTAACATAGCAAACCTGTGCATGTAGCACAAAAACTTAACTCTAATTTACGTTTGGGACCGCATCTGTTAACAGCGACACCTACCTGGGTAGTAGTGGTACAGAACAGAGTTGTTGTTCGCGTCGCTTGTGAAAGGGTAGAAGCCGTAGACGTGGGGGTTGTCACAGAACGTGGTCGTCATCAGCAGAGCTACCAGGCCAAGAGAAGGTGTCGCCTTCATCTTCTTTTTTGCTATGGCAGACGCAATCCTGAGGAGGACAAAGAAACATGAAAGAAAGAAAAAAGTCATTGTAAGTCCCATACAACTAGACAAGAAATATGCGCATCTTAAAAATAACGAGCTATTCACAGGTATCATGTCATCTAAAAACTACGATATAATTGGAAAACTATGTGAATTTGTGTACAAATGTTTCAAGAAGAGAGAAGAGACTCTGTAGATTTAGATGAATATATAACAATGTTCCATTTCTTTTACTTTATGTTACCTAATGCATTTAGCCCATGCTGGGCATGAATCTGCAATAAAGTTCATAGTCATTGTCATTGTTATTTATTTCCAACGAAAGTACCTGTAGCTTACGTTGATGAAGGTTAGACATCCAGGTAAGAAGATATGCCCAAAATAGTTACTCAAGCAACTGGATGAAATTTTGAAAGTCAGACGTTTCAGACAGCATCCGCTGTTTTTCGTCAGTGACTAAGTAGGTCCTGTAACGCAATTGTTAGTGACCTCGTAGTTGAGCTCCTGTTTCCAATCAGTTGGTAACTGGGAGATTCCGGTTAAATCCTGGGTTGGGGACATCTCGGTTGGAGCTGCACCCGTATTTCGGAAGGGACGTAAGATGGGGTCCCGTGTTCAAGGAGGTGCGTCGGACACGTTTAAGGAGAAGGGTTAGCACCCCCCCCCCTTGTAAGGTATATAGAACCTGTTGCCCTATGTGCTACTGGACACTACATGGGTCTGAACAAACGATTCCTTTCCAACATTGATAGAAAAATAAAATTTGTAAATGACCAAATAAAACCTTAAACTTTATGGTTTGCTCTCTCACCGTATATTGAAAGCAGACACTAACCGATTTATCCCGTCCTTTAATGTTCCCTCCAGAGTGAACAATGGAAATGAAAGTTTATACGCTTCTAAAGCGGTCTCGATACTTTTCGCAGCTTTTAAGTCTGGCACTAGCAAACTAGCACCTTCAACGTTCTGAAAGCGACTTTCATACACATCCTGGGATCTGTTTGTGAAAAGGGAGGACTTCCGGATCCGACCCGACCCTTTCGAGTTGAAAAGTATCATACTGGTTCGTTTGCCAACATCACTTTCGAAGTCTTTGATGACTGGTAGATCTAGACGTATGACGTAATCCATGGAGTCGATCTCCGCGCCACACTGACTTCCGAGTAGAACGCCACTGTTGCCGACAACTGCACAAGTGTTGTAGTGACCAGTAGAAAGCGTCGTTACATCTCTTGTGAAGTTTCCTGACTTCCATTTCTGTAGGCGAGCCGAGAGGTTCAGTTTGGACGTGATCTTTCTGGAAGAAAATTCAGATTTGACATAAAAGCGAAGAATGTTATCTATAGTGTCGACAACCTCCTCTAGGCGACACTCCAGTAATCCGCGCAGGCGCAGAAGGCCAACTTTTAGAAATAGGTTTGGTACCCTTGGTAAAAGTAGCTGTAAAGTTTTTTTTCTAGGATATGTTGGTATTTCTGAGCTGGATGTTACAGGTAAGGGTTTCTACCTTCTTATTGTGTTGAAAAATCAGACTTGGATCCATGTTTGTGGTGTCTGTAGGCAGTAGAAGTTTGGTGTTTTTGTGTGATTATCAGGTAGAGAAGGAGGTCAGAGGTCAATTTTTGTAAACACGGCTGGATTCGTAGGGGTTGTGCCGATTAGAAAGTTGAAATTATGCTCTAGATTGAAACTTAAGAGGCCTGACACCCCTGCCAATGCATGTTTTTCATAGACTAAAACTCAGGTAGGTGACTTTTTACAGCTTTTTTCTTAAGACAGGAAGCTTGATTACGCTTCTGTGGCCTGTAGCAGTGTTGAATCCCGCTCAGCAAATGCTCGGCAAACCCTCCCAACATCAGCCAATTAGGCTACGTCTTACATCGCTACTTTGGGTTCAGAACGAAATGACGGCTGTTTGTGCCAAATAAGACTAGCTCGTTTTTTTTTAGCATCTGTCAGTGACGCCCCCAATACCCAGAACCTCAGTTCAAGAGAGCAGGGCTGATCCCGGGAGGGTTTGCCGAGCATTTACCGAGCGGGATTCAGCACTGCTAGAGGAGGGTGAGTGTCGATGGATCCACTTTATCCCCATAACTAAATTGAACCACCAAATTTAATTCTTTCTTGCTATGGTATCAACTATAATGCAAGTATCACTTCCAACGGATGTTGTAATGTAAGATCATAATGATTTCTTAACGTTTGGGACCGCATTGTAAACATCGCATGAACTACCTCTGAATATATTGTGTAATTCCTTTGCGTTTGGGACCGCATCTGTCAACAGTGACACCTAGCTGCAGTGCGAAATGGTTGAACCAGTCAGTATTGCCACGAGGAAGGTGACAGGCGGTCCACGAAACGCCGGCTTAAAAAAAAAACACGTGATAGTGTATATAAAAAAAAACAACGTTGTTATCCTTGAGTCCTTGACTTACCTGACTTTTTTCAAAGCTTCAGCTCTAAACTGCCATGGCGACTCGGGTGCCAAGGTCCCGAATACCAGGGTTGTTGGCTGACTAGGCATCACATTCCGAGTTTGCCGAGTTTGAAACGTTTCTGTGTTGATGTTTGTGATCTTGAAATACCTACAATGTATACATACAAGATGTAGTTCGTTAAGTACGACTCATTTACCTGGATACATATATGTATGTTAAGGTGGAGCTTGCGATCTAGTAAATTTGCTGATTCCACCGAGCTCCTGTAGAGATCGTGATCTAAGTCTCAATCGACACGATTTCTATCATGATGCTAGAAATGTGTTAGGGTAGTTTCCCATGTCTAAGTTCTAAATCTAATCTATTGGAAGTCATATGAATCGAATAGAGAGACATGAATCAAAGTGTCAATTTCCCATGTCTAAGTTCTAAATCTAATCTATTGGAAGTCATATGAATCGAATAGAGAGACATGAATCAAAGTGTCAATTTCCCATGTCTAAGTTCTAAATCTAATCTATTGGAAGTCATATGAATCGAATAGAGAGACATGAATCAAAGTGTCAATTTCCCATGTCTAAGTTCTAAATCTAATCTATTGGAAGTCATATGAATCGAATAGAGAGACATGAATCAAAGTTGTAAATGTATGACCCATATCGGGACTACATAGCTCAGTTACTCAAAATCAAAGTTACTCAAGTAAATTTAAAAATTTTGTTCAGTTGCATGAGTAACTGTCATTTGGCACCATTTAAAGTTATATATAGAATTAATACTAGAAATCCTATATAAACAAATGTAAATTATCTATGTCACCTTGCTCCTGGCCACATCAGTATGTAAACTGCGGTGAGTAAAGTCGCACACATGAAAACATTTCTCAGTCGTTTTGTTGTTCTATGGGAGATCGGCCCACTGTTAACACTTTTTGTTACCGCCATAGCTGCCATTTTGTACCTATAGAGGGATTATTTAGTTGATATTAATACCTAGAAATGTCATTTGAGATTGCATTGCAAGCAAATCAAAATGACGACAAATTATTGTGCTGAGGTTTTATAGAACGTGCATCCTTATGTTTGTACTACAACCCGGGTTGCACAGAATCTCGCAGTGTAGGTTGCAGGTTGTGCATGATTCACCAGGACAAGTTACGGCATAATCTGTGACAAGCGAGGGATTTTGTTTGTTTGAACCTTTGTCTGTTCATGAGAAGCTCAAATCGGCATGCAGGCCGCTTTTCATTGAGGTCATGAGGTCATGACGAAGGGTCAGATGAAATATGACAGAGATGCAGATTACATCATACAGATTACATCATGTAACTTTAATTTTAAAAGTTTGCACTCTATCAAATCGTTCTTAAATGTATTAAACGTACTTACGTAGTTTTTGTATGCTGTAGGTGAGCTCAAAAGATCTAGCTTGGTGAATATCCTCGGTACCGGTGTTACTTCCGCATTAGCAACTGTCGGCTGCTGCAAGTATGGTCAAGAAGGTTTGAAATAACCCTCTTTGGTTTTGTAAATCGACCCTTGCACCTCTAAGATGAAACCCTTGTCATATATCCCAACCAGACGGTAAGATCACTGCCTTCAGCATAGAAACAGTTACAGACATGGAAAATATACATGGAGATGCATCCATCGTGATATAGGTCGTTTTCTGTCGTGTTGTCTGAACCCGCATCCGTTTAAGACCGGTCAGACTGGTTCGGCTTTTGGGGCATTTTTTCAAACCTCCTCAGTATTCGTACCCGCAGTCTTAGTGGCATAATGCTGCTCGAAACTGCCGGACTGAATCAATCAATCAATCAATCAATCAATCAATCTATCTATCGATCAATTAGTCGGTCAATCAATCAGTTGCTCCGTCTGTTGATTGTCGCAAGTGTCGCTTGTATCCGTTACTGGTTGAATACAGGAATAAAAGACCTGTTGGTCGTGATATCATATTTTGTCGCCTCAATTCTTGTTTAACAAGCCTTGTTTATTTTCGCCCTATCTCATTAGTTTTGGAGTCTGCGGAGGATGTCATCCATAAAATTTACTTGCTGTGGCCTTATAATTACGCTACCGCCCTTACCAACCGAACCGTGTTTGATCGCCCTGTTGTAAAATAGGCCAATTAATACCGCAATGTGTATAGAGTGATTTTAATAATCCGTGGTTTATTTCGGTGCCTGTTATCACAAGAAACTTTGACCACTCATTCCAGATACTAGTAATTGAGAGGGGGGGGGGGTACAATTGCTGGAGAGCATTATACAACCTCACCTCCTAGGATTAGATCCCAGTTCAGTTCAGTTCAGTTTGGTTCGTCCTGTAATGCTACGGTCACAATTGCGCCGGTGCTCGTCGGGGATGTAGCCCCGGCTGGGCTCTGACGTCTGGGGGGCAACGGCTGTCGTGGTCACAATTACAAGTTTCCTTCACGCTGCCCTGCAGGGGTCCCGGGGTGCTTCGGCAGGCACTCGGTGGCATTTTTGTAAAATTGTTGTCACCTTCATTGGTAGGTCTCCGGCAGGTACACGTCAGTTGCGATTATGCCGGCTATGCAGATACAAAAGCTGGTGTGATACGCCTGGCCGCCTCATCATCATATTACTTACTCTTAGTGATTCGCCTTACAGCGTTTAAACCGGCTTTTCAGAAACAGATACAGATGCAGAGAGAGAAAAAAGAAGTTCGTATTTTACACTGAAGGGCGGTTATACCGGCTACACGGGTACAAATACAGATACAGATACAAAATTTAATACAGAAGCTAGTGTGTTACGACTAACGGCGGTTTAGCCTGGATGCCAGACCCCCAATGTCTAAAATATCTATCGTGTCACACGATAGATCATTTAGAGATTGGGGGTCTGGTATCCAGGCTAACGGCGGTTATACCGGCTATACAGATACACATACAGATACAGAAGCTGATGTGTTACGCCTATTTAACAGTGGTTATACCGGCTTTACAGATAAAGAAGCTCGTATGTTACACGGACGGGCAGTTATACAGGCTGCACAAATACAAATACACATGGATACAGAAGCTGGTGTGTTACAGCGGCTATAGACATACAGATACAGAAGATGTAAAGGTGTACAGTGGTACTGGTACCAAGCATATACTCCTTGTGCATTGTGTAACGTTACAGGGACAATACAGAAAAATAAACAAACACAAACATTTGCTCAAGTAACAATTATGAAACGTACATCAATATTTAAAAACAATTCTGTTGACTCAAGGATGTTCTATTTCTGTTTCAGGTTATAGTTCTTGAATTTCATTTCTCTCATTTTAGTTGGTTTGATACTTTGGGAGAGCTCCAGTTTGAATTGTTACACGGGCTATTTTTATCCTGTTGCAGGGTTTGTTCATACTCTGACATAATCACAACCCGGTAAAAGTCCATGTTAGCCTAACGAGATAGGCTCGCCAGTCTAATGAGATAAAGCACCCGGGCTGTTTGCAGTAATACATCGGACCACGACCCTGCACAAACACACCGGGTTGGCGGTCCCCCGAAAGTGCGAAATGGAACGAAATGGAACGAAATGGAACGAAATGGAACGAAATGGAACGAAATGGAACGAACTAAAACATATGTAACGTTATGAAATGAAATACCAGTAGATATCGAAATCCAAGGAACGTTGTAACATTCACAGTAGACGGGAACAGGAAGCAAATACATTTTCAGGGAAGAATCTGGCCCACAAACGTGGCAAAAACGTTGTATTTACTATTATCAAACAAATTCAAGAAATAAAACACGTTATATGATGTATTTGCTTCCTGTTGCCGTCTACTGTGAATGTTACAACGTTCCTTAGATTTCGCTATCTACTGGTATTTCATTTCACAATGTTACATGTGTTTTAGTTCGTTCCATTTCGTTCCATTTCGTTTCATTTCGTTCCATTTCGTTCCATTTTGAACTTTCGTGGGACCCCGTGTTGGCACCTGCGGGTAATTATACACGTACGACAGAGATTCAATTTTTAGTCACAACGGACGGCAACACCATGAGTGCATGGACACTTTTTGTAGTTTTGTCCTTGGTGGTCTTCTCCAAAGACGGTAAGTCGAGACTCCAGTTGGTTGCTGCATCGCCTCTATCTCACTGGATCCGCGGCACGTTGGTGACCTCGCTGCGACCGACCGATTTGACAGCGCGCTCAACGCATTTCATCGATAGAAAAACGAACTTTTTCGCTATGTGTGTTTTGGTGTCGTTTTAGTCATACTTGTACGTTTTGCATGACATTCCTATTACAAAGTTAGATCTAAGGGTAACACAAATCCAGTTTAGGATGCAGCGAGGCCGCCAACGTGTCGCGGGTCCAGTGAGAGGGGGCTTAACGGTGTTTTTATTGTACATGTTTGGTGCGTGTAAGACTGAATTGTCTCTCACTTGGACTGGGGACAGTGGTCAGTTACAATCAATATATTGACGCAGGAGCTATGTTATGTACTTCGTACAGAGGAGGTTTCTTCAAAAAGGGGGCAGAGAGGGATAAAGCTAAGTGACAGGGCTAGTGTAGTCTTGAATATATATACCACATTCCTTTGATACCACGTAATATCGGAATTCATACAACTATATCAATGCTTGATGTCATCGTGAGACGTTTGTTGTGATATTTGTTGATTGCATAAACTTCCTATCATCGTACGTACACTGGCATTTTCCTTAACCTATAGTGTAGAATCGTAGGTGCAGGTTGGATCATTGTCCCATCTTTATCATTTAGACAATCTGTTTGAAGATTCGACCAACCTCTACCTTCTTAACAAGCAAGAACACTTGGCAGCTGTGAATCATTGATTAGTCACTGAACTGAAGTAATACGTAGAGCTCTTCAGCCTATTTTATCAATCGTTTCTGGATTTGTGACTATTGTTCAGTACAAAATATTATGTAAAAATAAACATGGAATCATACACAGGGTGTGGGAAAGAATGTTTCTTGACTTCCTTAGCTATAATCACCGTCAGAACACAAGCATAACTGAGTAGAGAATAGTGAACGTTGCTAACAAACTCGCCGTTATAAAACCTACACTAACGCCCTCGTCAACCCCACAGGTGTCAGCGGTAGAGACGGAAGATATGAAGGCATTCCTGAAGTTCTGTTTAACTTTAAATGCTTTGATATCCAGTGTACAAACTTCTGTTTATGTTGCTAACTTTTCACTGCACAAAAAAATGATAGACTAAACCACCAATGTAGTGATACCTGACATCAAATTTGTGGAGATTCATTGTCATTGCTATATATATATATTGAACTCGTACCCACTGTTATTAAATGAGCCACTTGATATGATTGAATAAAGCTATGACAGGACTAGTTGTTGAGTTCTGTTTGACGAAATAAAACCAGCCGCTTGGTGAGCTATAGTTGTGTAGTACCTAGTGGCAAATGTTTAAGCAAGTTTTCTTGCTATTTCAGTAGCAGGTATATTTTCACAGGGAGGGCTACAGTTGCTAGCCCTTCCCTTCTAAAGTGCTCGAGGCACCCTCTCAAACTCGGGAGCCCCATTTTACGTCCTTTCCGAAAGACGGTTGCACCCGAACCGATATGCCCTTCCCAGGGTTGACCCGGTTTCTCCCAGTTAGCAACTAATTAGAACCAGTGGCTGTAGGGATATGCCTTTATCAGTAGCTTTGTAATGGTTGTTCCCAGTGTCACGATAGCACACTTGGCGACAAGAAAAAGATCAAACATTAATTTCAGATGTTAGTGGTTATCTGAGACAGAAAATTGCCGCCATTTCCTTTGCACATTATTCCATTTACTAGTAGGAGGTTTGTTTTCTCAGAGACAAATTAATAAATGAATTGTTCCTTTTTTTTCCAGTCGCCGCCTGCGGATCCACCATAGACGCTGCAGTTACACCCACTGGGGAGATTACGTCACCAAACTACCCAGACGCTTACCCTAAAGACACACAATGTACCTGGACTATCACCGCATCGGCTGGACAGGGCGTCACCTTGGACATAACTGACTTCAGTCTGTTTGGCTTTACCGGCTCTACCTGCGCCGATCGGGACAAACTTGAAGTGTTTGATGGAATTTCCAGTGTGGCAACACCAATTAACACGTTTTGTGGGAATGATAACTCGGGTAGTCAGATCGCGTCTTCAGGGACGTCCATGACTGTTGTATTCACATCGCTCGGAGGCAACCTTTTTAACAAGGGATTTCGTGCCGAGTATGGAACTGTTCTAGGTGAGTTACAGTTGGGCGACAATGTGCTATACGCATGTAGTCATCTCCATACACATGTAGTAGGATCTGTTTTTGTGACAACAATCCCTGATTGGTATTGATAGTCAAATGTTGCAGTAACTAAATTTCCTAAGATGAACAATTCAAGATAGCTATTGTCCATGACGTGTAGTAATAGTCACATAATCATTGTCGGTTTGCCACATATAGCAAGTTTGCATGTTTCACGACTTACACAATGGCGTGAAAACCTCTCCACGTTATAGCCATCGTGATGTCAGATAGCGATTGCAAGAAAAGTTTTGAAACATTTAATATGATCTTCACAATTTTGCAACATGTGAGAAATTATAGACTGAATTTGGGGTTTCTTCTTTCCACGATTAGGTTCAACTGTTCCATCTACCTCTTCAACTGATCTCGGTAAGTGCTAGTCATGTTAGTTCGTAAGGTTATCTGAGCCAAGTGTTTCAAGTAAGGCCATGTTGATTTTGAGTGTTACGAATAAAAATGTACACTCACTCCCCCAAAGAAAAGTGCCTTCATTATAAAATCTACGCGGTGATAAAGGATGAGCAAAGCTAAACACACTATGGTATGATATACCGAATAATAGATTCTTCGTTTTTGTCCTTTCACATTTCCTCTTTGACTTTGGCATTCTACGATATGAGTATCCGATTTCAGTAATATTTTTTTTTCAATTTACAGCATACATCTTCTCATTTTGTAGCTGCTTTGTACGATTTAAAGTATGGCCGTAAACGTTTTGTAATCCATTTAATCAAATCAGCATGGCCTGATAATGTATAATACGTACAATGTCAAACCAGCTAAATGCAGATCCCCGAAAATGGAGCATATCATCTACTGTTACTAGACTGAGACGTATTTGTTCAGTAAGTGTTTTGACAAACAGTGTCAACAATTGATTTGTATTGTGTAACGCTACAATCATCAAAGGCGACGGCAATAAGACTGGACACGCATTTACAATGGGTAATACTGATAACGCATCCATTGCTGACAAGTGCAGGTCATGGGACATGGGGATATATGAGCTTATTAACAATTAGCGCTGATAGCTATGAGCAGAACGATCTGTCATTCAAGCTTTGTATACTCATGTCACGCTGTGTATACAGAGGGAGTTACCCATGTCCCAAACTGGGCTGCAACTGATAATGTGGCGTTTTGGTAAACATTGCTGCCGTGCGGAATAAATGAATTCTACAGTGTTGGTGATATATCATAAATCACTTTACTGCAGCATGTTGGAAGCTAGATTTATTTTTTTACAATCATTATGCTTCCCAATGGGATACAACTTTCTTACGACAGAATATGTTTACGTAAAAAGTTATTGTATAGTGTAAGAGGTGAGTCCAAGGACAATGGCAAACGTATCACACCCTCTAATTGATTCATCCACTATCATAGAATGATGGTAGATAGATACGTGATAGCATGCAGGAAATGGCAAATATAAGGAAGGGACTTTATCAGGAAAACGAATGAAGAGGCTGGAATCCGTTTAATGATTGTATAAGAACCATCATTGTGAACGATCTAAGTATTATATAACACCCATACAAAGAAATGCAATACTTTATCATTGCTGTCGCCAGTTGTCCCTGAAGACTGTTCTAATGCACTTGGAATGGAGTCTGGGGAGATTCCTGACGACCACATCACGGCATCCACTGAGGTAACGGGGAAGGAGGCTTGGAGAGGTCGTCTAAACAACAATAACAAGGCTTGGCAGACAAACACAGCAGACACAAACCAGTGGCTTCAGATCGACCTCGGTAGTCAGAAGTTCATCACCGGTATCCAAACACAGGGCCTGTGGGGAGGGCACACCAAGACTTACAAACTCATATTTTCTGATGATGGGACAACGTGGGTGACTTACGGCGATGGACAAGATGACACGGTAGGTCTATGGCTTTTGCACAACTTTTGCTCTTTAACCCTCTCCCTGCTGCCTATCCACACATCCAATACAGAGTCAGAGCCAAACGGCTACCTTAGCGGGCTAAAGGTTAACATCCCATGATTCCCATCAGAGGTCGTCTGGAGTGTACAACCATTTCCGTCCTTTATCTAAAGGCAACATGAAAACGTAAATTTGTGTAGGTCTCATTTCAGAGTTTAAACATCATGCTTCTTGTTCACATTACAGATTCCTTGACGACATGAATTTCTTTCAGATCTTTACAGGCAACAGTGATGGTGGAACTGTAGTGGAGCAAACCCTACCGACTCCAGTTCTCACACAGTATGTCCGGATAAATCCACAGTCATGGCAAGGAACTCAGTACATTCGTCTGCGGGCAGAGATACTTGGCTGTGACGGTAAGTAGCTCTCTCCTAGTCTGACTGACACCTTTACCTTCCAAGTCACGATAAATAACTTCCCAAGCGCAACAGCTTGCATCTGATCTTAGTATGGTAATCCCATCAACCAATCAGCCATACATATACTGTACCGATTTAAATCGTGGCTGTTGTCAGAATACAGCACGTGGCCCAAAATCTGTACAAAAGATGTGAATTTCACACTGTTATGCATTGTTTTCGAGCGTCAACAAATACAACTTTATGCTTTGGTAGTCGATTTATTTTATAGATAACACTTTCCCTGTTATGATGATACGCTACATTCATTCACAACTACATATACCTCTTACAAAGAGATCTATGAATCAATCTTGATTTGATCTACCTTTCCTTTTCCTTCCCAGCACCAGCCGTAGATGTAGACTATTGCAGTCCTGACCCCTGTGCACACGGCACCTGCGTTGACGAGGACACGGGTTATACCTGCACCTGTGATCTCGGTTGGGAGGGTCTCAACTGTAGTAACAGTGAGTTCACATACACTTGAATATAGGTACTGAAAATTCGTCCCACCATGAAGTTATGCTGTAAAATCTTGCTTTACATCGTCTATCAGACTCTAGTCACAGAGTACTATGAGTGAGTAGAAAGCTGCATATGTCATCGCTTATAAGCTACAATATAAATTCACCTTACAAACTTCAAAACAGCGCTTGACATCTTACTAATTTCCCAACGATCAGACATTGACGACTGCAGCCCCGACCCCTGTCTCCACGGCACCTGTACAGACGGTGTAGCGAGCTACACTTGTAGTTGTGAGAACGGCTGGGAAGGTGGCACCTGTGATCAAAGTAAGTAATCATTGATTTCTTTCACATCTGTATATTCTTAAATCTACTGTCGTCCTTTCCTGTTTAGAAGATCACTTCTATACATTATTTTTCCTTACACAGATATCAACGACTGCACTCCTGACCCCTGTGTACACGGCACCTGTACAGACGGTGTAGCGAGCTACACTTGTAGTTGTGAGAACGGCTGGGAAGGTCTCAACTGCGATCAAAGTGAGTTCTCGTTGCTTTTAGGTCATATGCTATCTCTCTTCGTCTAAACAGCAGTGAATGATGCTAAGCATACTAAATCGTTCTTGTGTATTTTTTCACGCCATCAGATATAGACGACTGCACTCCTGACCCCTGTGTACACGGCACCTGTACAGACGGTGTAGCGAGCTACACTTGTAGTTGTGAGAACGGCTGGGAAGGTCTCAACTGCGATCAAAGTGAGTTCTCGTTGCTTTTAGGTCATATGCTATCTCTCTTCGTCTAAACAGCAATGAATGATGCTAAGCATACTAAATCGTTCTTGTGTATTTTTTCACGCCATCAGATATAGACGACTGCACTCCTGACCCCTGTGTACACGGCACCTGTACAGACGGTGTAGCGAGCTACACTTGTAGTTGTGAGAACGGCTGGGAAGGTCTCAACTGCGATCAAAGTGAGTTCTCGTTGCTTTTAGGTCATATGCTATCTCTCTTCGTCTAAACAGCAGTGAATGATGCTAAGCATACTAAATCGTTCTTGTGTATTTTTTCACGCCATCAGATATAGACGACTGCACTCCTGACCCCTGTGTACACGGCACCTGTACAGACGGTGTAGCGAGCTACACTTGTAGTTGTGAGAACGGCTGGGAAGGTGGCAACTGCGATCAAAGTGAGTTCTCGTTGCTTTTAGGTCATATGCTATTTCTCTTCGTCTAAACAGCAGTGAATGATGCTAAGCATACTAAATCGTTCTTGTGTATTTTTTCACGCCATCAGATATAGACGACTGCACTCCTGGCCCCTGTGTACACGGCACCTGTACAGACGGTGTAGCGAGCTACACTTGTAGTTGTGAGAACGGCTGGGAAGGTGGCAACTGCGATCAAAGTGAGTAATAACTGTATCTTTTATAATATAAATGCATGTTATATCATACAAATGTATTTTCATATGTCCATCGAAACTGGCTGTACATGCTCATATAATGGAACAGAAAATAAGTTGACAAGTCAGTAACTGTAGTACACCCCATGGGCATAATGACATGTTAATCCCTCCTTGTCGGGGAGATCATGTCATTTTTCGCTCATTCCCTTTTACCAGATATCAACGACTGCAGTCCTGACCCCTGTGCACACGGCACATGTGCTGATGGAGTAGCCGGTTATACCTGTACCTGCGATCACGGCTGGGGTGGAGTCAACTGTAGCAACAGTGAGTACACATGCATGGTTATATAATGAGTTGCTGAATATTCGAACTTGTCTCACTAAAAAGTTATGTAGTAAATACCACGAGATTTAAACATTGTTTGATAGCCGGCAAATTCTTCGTGAGAAACAAAAAACATTTATATTCTGATGGGGTATACATTGCTTTATTTACTGTCTCCAATGAACCTATTGTCATTTTTGCAGACATCGACAATTGTGTTGGCAACCCCTGTCTCCACGGCACCTGTACAGACGGTGTAGCGAGCTACACTTGTAGTTGTGAGAACGGCTGGGAAGGGGACAACTGTGATCAGAGTAAGTGTTTATTCTTAAACTCACTTATTGAAGGTATATTATATCCCTACAAATCTAGTTGCTTGTGGCAGGACAATAGCAATGACATTGATTATGGAAGGCCTATAAAGGTATTACTTTTGAGAAGGTAATCATAGCAGTAGATTCTGCATAAGATGCTAGCTTGTTAATTTCATATTTTGTTACTTGCTCGTCTTTTTTTCAGATATTGACGACTGCAGTCCCAACCCCTGTCTCCACGGCACCTGTACAGACGGTGTAGCGAGCTACACTTGTAGTTGTGAGAACGGCTGGGAAGGTGGCAACTGTGATCAGAGTAAGTACTCATTGCCTTTAGGTCATATGATATTTTCTCTTCGTCTAAGTAGCAGTGAATGGTACTATATATAAATATATATATATATATATATAAGTATACTAAATCATTATTGTGTATTTTTCACGCCATCAGACATAGACGACTGCAGTCCCGACCCCTGTCTCCACGGCACCTGTACAGACGGTGTAGCGAGCTACACTTGTAGCTGTGAGAACGGCTGGGAGGGTGGTGACTGTGATCAAAGTAAGTGATCAATATCATACACATGAAGACCATTAATATAGTATCTGCATATGTCATCCATATGATCAAGCCTTACACTGTTGCGCAATTTCCTAATGCCCATCGTGCTTCCCCCTCAAAACAGTATTTTACTCAAATGGACGGGCTTCTTCAAAACTATACCAAGTTTCCCTCTTCTAGATATAGACGACTGCAGTCCCGACCCCTGTCTCCATGGCACCTGTACAGACGGTGTAGCGAGCTACACTTGTAGTTGTGAGAACGGCTGGGAAGGTCTCGACTGTGATCAAGGTAAATTGTCATTCCATTTCCAACAACTCAAATTTTCCATCAAAGTATTTCATGATATATGGGAACGCTTCTAAGTGGTGTGCATATGGTGATACGGGATCAGAAGTTCCTAAGTGATAACACTATGTGTTCATTTGTGTTTCCTTTCTTCCATTTCACAGACATTGACGAGTGTGCCGCCTCGCCCTGTCTCCACGGCACCTGTACAGACGGTGTAGCGAGCTACACTTGTAGTTGTGAGAACGGCTGGGAAGGTCTCGACTGTGATCAAGGTAAGTGATCGTTTGAAGGCATGCTACAACTTCTTAGGTATATGCTACAAGATATCTCAATGAAAGATACGGAGACTTTAGGTTTCAAAACTGATGTTAGGCTGATATGATTTGTTATACATATTTTCAGATATTGACGACTGTGCGACCTCCCCCTGTACCCACGGCACCTGTACAGACGATGTAGCGAGCTACACTTGTAGTTGTGAGAACAGCTGGGAAGGTCTCAACTGTGACCAAAGTAAGTACTCTAAACATGTTCAGGTCAAATAGATCCATTTATTTGACATCTGCTGCGTACATTAAAAGCTGACAAAGTTAGCAATCTCAAAACTTGCATTTTCTTCATAACCAGACATAGACGACTGTAGTCCCGACCCCTGTGCACACGGCACCTGTACAGACGGTGTAGCGAGCTACACTTGTAGTTGTGAGAACGGCTGGGATGGCATCAACTGTGATCAAAGTGAGTAAAATTGTTCCTTATTTCAACTTAGATATTCTGTTAAATCTACTAACTTCTATCATACTGAGCACTAGTCTTGTCTCTTCAGATGTAAGTAAAACACAATGTAGTGGAAATGTGACTGGTTTCTCTTCACTAAGTAAGATTTCCAAGTGTACCGTCAAGGTTGACAAAATATTTACTACCAGCTTTACGAAGAGAACTTTCTTCTTCATTATACTATCTTTATAGAAAACAATGAATCTAAGAAACAAAACATCACTATATTTGTTTTGCTATAATCAGATATTGACGACTGCAGTCCCGACCCCTGTGCACACGGCACCTGTACAGACGGTGTAGCGAGCTACACTTGTAGCTGTGAGAACGGCTGGGAAGGTCTCAACTGTGATCAGAGTGAGTACTTTCAAACGTTGGGTTCAGCAAATGGCAGATTTTAAAAGGGAATCACAAACTCTAACTCTCCGTTAGTAAAAGTGGTATGCTTCATGTCCATGAATATAACATGTTGGTGCCTCGTTGTAAATGTTAATTGGAAAGTCACTTTGTCGTCATTTTCAATTCATTCTCCTACACCAGATACAGACGATTGCAGTCCCGACCCCTGTGTGTACGGCACCTGTGTCGATGGAGTAGCAGTCTATACCTGCACCTGTGACCACGGTTGGGGCGGAGTCAACTGTAGTAACAGTGAGTACAGTAAAGATTTTGATGCCGACACCTAACGAAATGATTAAGTTAAAATGTAAGTGTTACTTACCCCCAATCTCTTCTACGTAAAAAAGTAGCACAAACAGGAAATGTTACCAAAAAAAAAGTAAAACGGACCTTGGTTTTGAGCAGGGACCCAAAGCTGCAACTTCTGCTTAAGATACAAGCAGGAAACTTTCATATTTATTCATTTCGCGGTATTGTTTCATCTACGTAAACCCTATTGTCATTCTCTTTCAGACATCGACAACTGTGTTGGCAACCCCTGTCTCCACGGCACCTGTACAGACGGTGTAGCGAGCTACACTTGTAGTTGTGAGAACGGCTGGGAAGGTGACAACTGTGATCAAGGTGAGTGAAATGTTTCGTTTTTGCAACCAAACCCTGGCTTATGCATTTGGTACTTCAGAAAAATCTTCAAAATCAGCAGCATCAAGTGGCTCTCAGATTGCATTATAGACACAGCTTAAAGAAATCTTTTGTGTGAGGTTGACTTTTCAAAACTAAACGGTGTGGACCTGACTTAATTTCAGACATTAACGACTGCAGCCCCGACTCCTGTCTCCACGGCACCTGTACAGACGGTGTAGCGAGCTACACTTGTAGCTGTGAGATCGGCTGGGAAGGTGACAACTGTGATCAAGGTAGATAGTCATTCCATTTCCAACAACTCAAATCTTCCATCAAAGTATTTCATGATATATGGGAACGCTTCTAAGTGGTGTGTATATGGTGATACGGGATCAGAAGTTCCTATGTGATAACACTATGTGTTCATTTGTGTTTCGGATATCCTTTCTTCCATTTTACAGACATAGACGACTGTGCGGCCTCCCCCTGTGTACACGGCACCTGTACAGACGGTGTAGCGAGCTACACTTGTAGTTGTGAGAACGGCTGGGAAGGTGCCAACTGTGATCAAAGTGAGTAATCATTGATTTCTTCTACATCTGTATATTCTTAAATCTACTTTCGTCCTTTCCTGTTTGGAAGATCACTTCTATACATTATTTTTCCTTACACAGACATAGACGACTGCAGTCCCGACCCCTGTCTCCACGGCACCTGTACAGACGGTGTAGCGAGCTACACTTGTAGCTGTGAGAACGGCTGGGAAGGTGACAACTGTGATCAGAGTAAGTAATCGTTGATTTTTCAACTTACTCAATAGATATCCTCTTAAATCTCTGCACTTTTACCATGCTGTTAAAATGTAGCTAAACTAAGCAAGGTTGCCACGTCTAAAACATACGACATTTATTACGTTCTTTATGAGGACAATTTTGTTAATCTTTTTTTTTTCTTTCGATCTCGAAAACAAACAAGCTAACAAGGAAAACGTCGTGATTTTCTTTTGCTCTAACCAGATATAGACGACTGCAGTCCCGACTCCTGTCTCCACGGCACCTGTACAGACGGTGTAGCGAGCTACACTTGTAGTTGTGAGAACGGCTGGGAGGGTGACAACTGCGATCAGAGTGCGTACCTTTTGCTTTTGCAACACATAGTCTATTTTCTCCTCTTATCAACAGCAGTGAATGATACCAACCATACTCAAGCATTCCTGTGTACTTTTCTCACTATCAATGATATAGACGAACGCTCTGAAATATCATTCATATTGAGAATTCAACTTCTAGTGTATTTGGTCTATCCTAGATATAGACGACTGCAGTCCCTACCCCTGTGTACACGGCACCTGTACAGACGGTGTAGCGAGCTACACTTGTAGTTGTGAGAATGGCTGGGAGGGTGACAACTGTGATCAAAGTAAGTAATAATTGATTTCTTCAACATCTATATTTTCTTAAATCTACTCTCGCCCTTCCTTGTTTAAAAGATCACTTGTCATTTTTATACATTTATTTTTCCTTACACAGATATAGATGACTGCAGTCCCGACCCCTGTGCACACGGCACCTGTACAGACGGTGTAGCGAGCTACACTTGTAGTTGTGAGAACGGCTGGGAAGGTGACAACTGTGATCAAAGTAAGTGATAACAGTTTTCCTTAAATCAGATATCATTTTGAATCCGTTCACTGTTATCATAATGAGCACTTTGTATCTTTAAATGTCGCTGAAACATAATGCAGTGTACATGTGACTGGATTCTCTTTACTAAGGAAGATTGCCACGTGCATCATCAAAGTTGACAAATCATTGACTGCCTTTTTATAAAGACGATTTTCCTATTCTGTTTTCCTTTTAACCTAAGAAACTATAAAATGTAACCAAAAAAAAGCATACTTTTCTTTTGCTCTAATCAGATATCAACGACTGCAGTCCCGACCCTTGTGCACACGGCACCTGTACAGACGGTGTGGCGAGCTACACCTGTAGTTGTGAGAACGGCTGGGAAGGCGACAACTGTGATCAAAGTAAGTGCTTTAAATATGTTCAGGTTAAATCCATTCAACCTACCATCTTTATGTGTACCATATACATTTATTTTGGTAGAAAGTTTACATTTAGCTACTGCATTTAAAGCTAACAAAGTTAACAATTTCATGCACTTTCTTCATAACCAGACATAGACGACTGTGCGACCTCCCCATGTGCACACGGCACCTGTACAGACAGTGTAGCGAGTTACACTTGTAGTTGTGAGAACGGCTGGGAAGGGGACAACTGTGATCAAAGTAAGCACTCTTTAATTAAACTACTTCTCCAGTGTTCACTTGTTACTGATGCGATGTTGTAAATTTAAGTATTAGTCTAACTAGTCTACTAGTCTACTAGAGTACCAAAACAACATGCAACTGGCATACATAATGTTTGGATTCTTTTTCGGCGACAACTCTTCCAATATTTGAATATCTTATATTAGCATAATACGATACTAAAATTTCTTCCAACACTAAGGTATTCACGGATCGAATTTTCGACGACCACTGTCGCCTTCTTCAGGGAGGCGAGGAAGGCGACAGTGGTCGTTGAAAATTCGATCCGTGAATACCTTAGTGTTGGAAGAAAGTTTAGCATTGTATTATGATCACTACCAACACAGATGAGCTTTCATAATAATCTAATATTAGCCATTATCAGAATGTTTCCTATCTGAAAGTCGTCTCGCTATCACCACAAAAGGTTTTATTAATATGCGTGTATAATCATCTGTCTAAATACAGATATAGACGACTGCAGCCCTGACCCCTGTGCACACGGCACCTGCCATGACGCAGTAGCCGGTTATACCTGTACCTGTGATCACGGTTGGGGCGGAGTCAACTGTAGTAACAGTGAGTACAATACAGTTCTAAATTCTGCCGACACCTATCGAAATAATCAAATTGAAATGTTGGTTTTACTTACCCCTATTCTCTCTTACGTGAAAAAGTAGCACAAACATAAAATGTTAGAAAAACAAAAACAAAAAATGACCTTGGTTTTGAGCATGGACTCAACGCTGCAACTTCTGCTTAAGATACAAGCAGGAAACTTTCATATTTATTCATTTCGCGTTATTGTTTCATCTACGTAAACCCTATTGTCATTCTCTTTCAGACATCGACAATTGTGTTGGCAACCCCTGTCTCCACGGCACCTGTACAGACGGTCTAGCGAGCTACACTTGTAGTTGTGAGAACGGCTGGGAAGGTGACAACTGTGATCAAAGTGAGTGGTTAGTCTTCATCTTTTACTCGCTTAGACGATACATGATTTATCCCTACGAATATATAGTTTACCTATATGAGACTAACTAGATTCATAATAGGGACTCTACTAACCAAAAGTAATGTCGAATCAAATGTTATATGCATTTTTCCAGATATTGACGACTGCAGTCCCTCCCCCTGTGCACACGGCACCTGTACAGACGGTGTAGCGAGCTACACTTGTAGTTGTGATAATGGCTGGGAAGGTAGCAACTGTGATCAAAGTAAGTACTTGTTGCTTTCTCAACACATGTTTAGGTCATATGCTATTTCCCTTTGTGTAAACAGCAGTGAAAAATACTTAGCATACTAAAGCATTCTTGTGGAATTGTGTACTTTTTCCACCATCAGATATTGATGACTGCAGTCCTGACCCCTGTGCACACGGCACCTGTACAGACGGTGTAGCGAGCTACACTTGTAGTTGTGAGAACGGCTGGGAAGGTGACAACTGTGATCAAAGTGAGTACTTTATTCATGCTCAGGATATATCCATTCCATATTGATGTTTTTTTATAGATATTGACAAAAAATGTGACATCCAGCTCCTGCCTCTAAAGCAAACAAAGTAAACAATCTCATGCACTTTATTCACTACCAGATATCAATGACTGCAGTCCCTACCCCTGTGCACACGGCACCTGTACAGACGGTGTAGCGAGCTACACTTGTAGTTGTGATAATGGCTGGGAAGGTAGCAACTGTGATCAAAGTAAGTACTTGTTGCTTTCTCAACACATGTTTAGGTCATATGCTATTTCCCTTTGTGTAAACAGCAGTGAAAAATACTTAGCATACTAAAGCATTCTTGTGGAATTGTGTACTTTTTCCACCATCAGATATTGATGACTGCAGTCCTGACCCCTGTGCACACGGCACCTGTACAGACGGTGTAGCGAGCTACACTTGTAGTTGTGAGAACGGCTGGGAAGGTGGCAACTGTGATCAAAGTGAGTGCTTTAGATATGTCATTATTGCGCTGAAGAGGGTGACTGACGGTCACTGAAACATTGGCTGTTATGTTACTTTGGTTACGAATAGACAACTTTAGCCATTCAGAATCTGGTGAAATTATTCACGAATACACCTTTCTTTCACTCTTTCCCCCATTATTCCTAACTTTTCTGTCCTTGCTCATCTAGCAATACTCTTCTCGCGAATATCGAGTGACTATTAGCAGAACATATTTCGAGTGTTGGAAGCAAAGGAAGTACAACAGCAGGCATCGGAAACAAAGCGCAATAAATACATGCAGTTTGTAGCTATTATTCATAAGTCACCTAGCTTATTAACAAATACAATACACAAATGAAGAAACAGGTATGTCTATAAATTCATATATACATACAAACATACATCGCAATGCTTTAACCAAGCCAACAGTTCCTGGCGTTTAAAGGCGTATGTCTTCACATAGACAGGTCAATAAGTCTAGCCTACAGAGATAGAAGGTAAGTGTATAACTCTTTGTTATACTTTAAGTATACATGTATGCATGTTTAGAAACGTCATACATGTAAGAATTATTCGTACATTACATTTACTCAACAGAAAAGGTTGTGACGCTGTCAGGGGCTGACTGGGCCTTCTCCCCTAGGAAGGGCTGCTGGAAGCTTGACTTAGTCAGGCAGAAAGCATAGCCTCCTTCGCAGACTTCCTATAACGGCGGCGTATATATTGGGAGGGGGAGGCAAGGTTCTGTAATGCCGGCAAGGGAGTTGTGTAGCCAAGGGAGTTGTGTAGCCGAGGGACGAGCGCCGTTATATGGCTTCACAACTCCCTTGCCGGCATTAGAGAACCTAGCCCCCCCCTCCCTCCCAATATATACGCCGCCGTTATAGGAAGTCTGCGAAGGAGGCTACAGAAGGCAGCAGAAGGCGAGGGAAGGATGTAACTAACTATTACCAATAACGACATTAACCATATCGAGTATCGTTCATTCTAGTCTCCACCACAGAGATGCCTTCCACCACGATGACCACCACTATGGAACACACTACCATCCCGGAGCTGACATCCGCTCCCAACCCAACAACATCTGAACTTACAACGTCAGGAAACCTTGAAACTCCCTTGTCCACCACAGAGCTCCCTTCTTCCACGATGACTATCACTATGACGATGACGACAGCCAAACCAACAACCATCCCAAAGCCGACAACCTCTCCCGACCCAACAGCATCTGAACCTACAACTACAGGAGACATTGAAACTCTCCCGACAGAAACAACTACATTCTACCCTACCACAATTCCTTCCACCACGATGACGACCGCCATGGAACACACTACGATGATGACAGACAAACCGACAACCATCCCAAAGCCGACAACCGCTCCCGACCCAACAACATCTGAGCTTACAACGCTAGGAAACATTGCAACTCTCCCGACAGAAACAACAGTCTACCCTACCACAATTCCTTCCACCACGATGACGACCGCCATGGAACACACTACGATGATGACAGACAAACCGACAACCATCCCGATGGTGACAACCACTCCTGATCCAACAACATCTGAACCTACATTTGCAACTACTGGAGACCTTGACACTCTTTCGACAGAAACATCAGTTTACCCAAGCACAATTCCTTCTGCCACTGCTCCCAACCCAACAACCTCTGAAACTACAACGGCTGAAAAACCCGAAACTGTCTCGACAAAAACATCAACAGTCCACCCTACCACAGCAGGCGCGGAAACCCAAACTTCACTGCTCACATCTACTCACTCACCAACTGCGCCTCTGACCACCTCCACTTCAGCTACCACCAAAGAAGTACAGGTGACCATTTTTGTATACATTTCTATATTTGGCATTCATGGCAATACTTTACGTTTGGAACGCATTGTAAGCAGCGGCACCTAGCCTACAGTGCAGAATACTGGTAGTACCAGTCAGAAATGCCCTGAAAAAGGTGACAGATGGTCACCGAAGCGTCGGCTGTGATTGTTTATCCTAGTTGTTAAAGAATAACCTTCAATGTTGTTATCCAGATGACCACAGAGCCTGCAAAGTACACAACAGGTGACTCTTCCACCACCGATCTCCACACAACGAAAGCCTTGGAACTTTCCACGGAGGAAGCAAAACCGCTCACAACATTGGGATCACCTACAAAGCCGTCCCCAACCGTCAAAGCTACCGTACAGCAGACGCAGTCAAGTTTTGTAACCGCAGAACGTGAGTTATGCCAGGTTCTCATGTCAAAACTGGGGCCCGTTGGGTTCGCAGGAACGAATAGATAAAAGCGTATTTCAAGAAATATACAAAGGTAACTAAATTTTAAAAGAAGTTGACACTCCAAGGGTTGGGGATCACTAGAACTGACTGGAGGGTCTACGCCGAGAGAAGACAAACCTGGCGTGACCTAGCTACGCATGTCTGTAGCCGCTATGCATCAGTTCCTGATGCTCGCGAATGATAATGATGACCAAAAGCTTGTTGGCGAGTGTTTCATTACATTATGTACGGAAATAACGTGTAAAACTTTGAATATGTCGATTACCGTCACAGATGAACCATCATATGGGTCTCTCCTTGTTTGTAGGTCCACCCACCTTTTTCTTCGAAGTCACCATGGTGAACATCGAGTTCACAGCGGAACTCAACAACCCCGGCTCTGACGAGTTCACATCTCTCGCCTCCCAGCTCACGGAAACGGTCAGTCACTCTAGCAAAGTCCCTGTAGTTATAAGTTGGAAACTGGAAGACCTGGGTTTGAATCTAGGGCATCCTGGTTGGAGCTTCATTCGTCTTTCGGAAGGGTCATTAGCCCCAAATTCTACAGAACTTTACATAAAGGATTTTTAGAACTCATTTTTGCTTTGAGCAATTAGACAATTACTGATACAATAGTAGATAATCATACTTTAGTGACTCTAACTCTAAATAGAGATTTCACATTTGCACTGTTACCTAACAGAGGTGATGTCTGCCGTCTCCACTTGCTCTGTTATTGTTGTTTGAATGACGATGCTAGATATGGTCGTACCTACAAGAGAGTTCCCTCGCAGCCGACATTGTCAGCGTGGTGATCACCAGATTCAGACAAGGAAGCGTCATCGCAGACTACGAGGTGAACCTACGTCAGCACGCGGACATTACCGATCAGCAGGTCCGAGAGGTGTTCTACTCGGCTCTCACGAACAGCACGGGCAAGAACAACTCCCTGGGGATCCAGGTGGAATCGCTGTACGTACATGTATCTATGTTTCTCAGTTAGTAAATGGCACATGAAACATTAAGCGCGGATCTAAATGGACTGTAGCACGTTGGCGACCTCTCTGCGACGCAGTGATTTGACAGCGCGCTCAACGAATTTCATTGACAACGCGCTTAACGAATTTTATCGATAAGAAACGAATTTTTTTACGCTTTGTATGTTTTGTATTCTTTTTAGCAATTCTTGTACATTTTGCATGAAGTCAAGGGTAACACAAATCCAACTTAGGTCGCAGCGGGGTCGCCAACATGCTGCAGTCCAATGAGATACTCGCTTTACACAGACAAGCAAGGCAGCGTACTAAGCTGATTATCGATGCTTCGCGTAGAATACAAAGGCCTAAAGTGAATGTACTATAGAATATTCTGCTCTCCAAATCTATATCCATGGACTAAGTGCTGAATGCCTATGTTGCAGATGTATGAAGGATGACGGGGCCAGCACGTGTACTGGAGGTGGGGGTTCTCCAAAGTGGCCATCTTGGGCTGTCTACGTCATCGCAGGGGGCGCCGCCGCTGCCGTGTTCCTCGCCTTGGTGCTGACGGTCTGCCTCGTCTTGAGAAGGAGGAGGTTGGTTTATTTATTTATCATCTACTATTAAAATCAAAGAACGCACAAATCATAAAAGTGGGTGAATTCGTCTTCCACTGCCTCAAAAGAAGTCAAACCCAACAAAACTAGCACCATGTAAATTTTAGAATATAGCATAGCATCGTATGTGTCCCTTCGTATCATTGTATTTTTCATTATCATATTTGTTGTTTGTACATGCAATACAAACTTATAATCATTATTATTTATATACTGGCATGCATAACTAGATCCTAATAAATTTTAACTAAATCTAATGGCTGAGGCCTAAAGTGGAATGTAACATAGAATCTTCAGCACTCAAAATTCATGTAAAGGAATATAAGTCATATGACTAATAAACTGGGGGACGTACCGACTGATAAGTATCTAATACCAACCCAAAAGAACAAGACACAGTGCTGCCTTCAAGTACCAGAGTTACCAACCTAGGATTGATGTTTTCAAAAATTCGTATTTTCCTAAAACTGTCGTAGAATGGAATTCGTAATCACCGTACAGTGGGGGAATCTTCGCTGGATAGCTTTAAGGAACGCTTGCAGCTAGATGTGCATTTTAACGTATTCATCTGCAGTTCGAATTTTTCTGTCAACTCTGATGTGCAAATTATTTTCCCTGAGTCCTGGGTGGAGGTATCTTTTTCAGGTTTTCTCATAGCCCTCTAACATTCCTAAGACTACTCCCGGCCCCATCCTTACAGGGATAACTAAATCGTTATCTTTTATATTGCCAACTATCAATGTCAGACTTTGTTTCCTATAGTTACAGGAAGGAATACGACTGCCAGTCAGAGATGTCGGAGAAAGAGATGGAGATGGAGCTAGAGTTTGATCCGTACGGCAGGTTCAATAAGAGGTTCGTTTTTCTTTTATTTACTGTACTCTCAAAGCTCTTTGTACACTAGTCTCCAATCAGACCAACTGGCATGGCAGAAGGAGTTTTGGGGTTGCTATAAAAACTCCTTCTGCCAGCTGGATACGGTCTTTGCAACCCGTAGGTCTGCTTGGAGACTATTTGTGCACAACCAATGTTTTCACATTTAACGTCTCGATGAACTGTCTGTCGTCTTTTCCAGGCCTAAATTGTCTAGTTCTACTTTCCTCTTAAGCTAAGTGCTGGTCTCAAACGTAGATGTGGGTACGTTTGATTCTTTGCGTTGGAAGTTGTAGCTAAAAATCCGTTCTTTACTGTGTCTAACAACTGTTATTTCTGGAACTTTCCAGGGGAAGTTACTTCCGCAGTGTGGTGAACCCACTATACGACGAGTAAGAGATGTATTTTATATTTATTGTATCATTACATTAAAACGTCAATTTGAAAATTGAAGGTAAACAAGAAGAAGTGAAACTATAACTATCAACTTCTTTATACCAGAATGCATTGTCGACAACACATAACTCATATGGGAGAATATGTGGGCAATAAAAGTTAGATACCCGTCTATGTATTAAGAGCACTGTTATTCTGTCCATGTCAACTTCTATTTGTACTGCCTTTGTCTTTTCAGCAGGGCTAGCTCTTTGTAATAGCCACAGGCTAGTTTGGTAGCCTTGGCTGTACATGGTGAACAGCAACACCAATAAATAAATGAATGAATAAATAAATACATCAACAAATGAATGAATGAATAAAACTTAAACATCTTTTTTTCAGAACAAACTCGTCCTCGGCTTATGAATTCCAAGAGATATTGAACAATATTTCCAACGAGAAGGTTCACCAAGATGTGAACCCTTAGGGAGAGATTCATCACTGAATGTACTCAAATAACCACCTACTCTCTGTTATATAAAGAGCATAATACTGTAGTTCTCTTACACTGTTGTCTATTTTATGCACCGTCACTTATGATAGAAACACTTACAACACTTTACAACGTGGAAAAGAATGCCTTATTTGTTACATTGTATTAGGACTGAAACATGGAAAAGATGGAATATGTTGGCACCGTTTCTTGCTTGAATCACATAATGTGTACATACTTTACTTGGATACTTTCTTTACTCCAGTAGCTATCATGATATAAACATAATTTTTGATGCTGAATACACTTTGATGCACGAATGTAACTTACGATTTGTATATATAGACGTTGATAAGGAACACTGTGCTGACAAAACAATTGTCACATTCGCAACTGTCATCGATTGCTTCAAGTATGGCTTACTGGCTAGTGAGAGACCTAGAAACGTAATAAGACTTAGCATAGGCTAGTGTGTGTATAATCTCTGTGTATATAACGAGCGATCTCTTTTGTGAATACTGAATTAATGGGATGCTGTTTTCTTGGGTTGTGTTGTGTGTTTTTTTAATTCTGTGTACTGCGAATGTTCTTTTGCCTCACTGACTACACGTCACTTACCATGGATTTGACTACACTTTATAATGGATGCTTCAATATATGACGATAAACGCTCAATTCAATGCATTTCATTCTATGAATGAATTCAATCATATTGTAGGTGGTGATGACCCGTACTGTGTACAGATTAGAAAATACATGTACATCAAAGAATGTCTTGACCTTAGAACCAGTAATGTAAAAGATACGTTGATATACTTATATAACGTTACTTGTATCCGCTTGGTTGTTTGTATGTATATATGTAGTAAAGCTTACGAAAGTCTCTGTACTTTTCCCGTGTCAGTAAAGATTGTTTGCTTGTTTCACATCGCTCTTCAACAAACTAGTCAGACTGATCAAAATACCTGTCCTTGTTTCGAACTTTCCCGCTTATGCTGGTGATTCACAGTTGCGATAAGATTGGACCAATGGTAGGGTGGTACGTAGAGGACGAACCATTGTAATAGTGGGGGGGGGCACGCTTTACTTTCTAACTGGAGACTGAACGCAACATAGTAAATAGTAAGCTAACTATGTCATAAATATTTCAATACATGTATCACTTATGTGCTTTTTTTTCTTAATATACGAAAGTTTTGGGACATTAAAAAATACACATGAATACTACAGTACACGCTGGCCCCCGATAGCTGTTTGGCTTCGCCCATCTATTACGACATCCCAAACCCGGAAGTCAAAAAAGGGGAACCGAAACTGGCGGTTATCGGTTGCAAAGACATGAAAAACATCGTTCTATCCAGACCTCGCTGTTGATTTTCCTGATTTTTAACGTAATTTTCGAGCCGTGAGAAACAACAATGTCGGTCTCGGCGTCTCACTTTAAAGCCGGCGTGAGTCGCGAAGACGTGCGGCGGCATAACGAGACGGTTCTGGCCGACTGTGAGGAGGGCGACTTGCTAGAGTTCCCCCGGTCGCCGTACTCGCACTGGGCCGTGTATGTGGGGGGACAGCGCGTCATACATCTGTCCGGGGAGAACGACGGTATAAGTGACGGACTGGGAAACCCGGCCAAGGGGGCGTCCATATCGGGGAAGATGTTTGACAAGGCTCAGGTGAGAAGATCATACCTGTACCCAGAACTTTCACTTGCACGGTCTCAGATAGTATACTCATGATACTAGTAACCCATATCGCCTTTATATATGTCGATGAAGGTTAGACATCCAGGTGATAAAAGTCCTAGACCGTGGTTAAATACCTGCTGTTCGACAAATCTTGCTCAGTGTCACTGACGAAAAGTAGTTGATGCCACATGAAACTCTGAACTTCTGGCCGTTTCCAAAATCATATCCAATTGCTTGAGCAATTGCTATTTGGCGTATATCGCCATTCGTTTCTTTCAAATGGCTGTTAAGAACAGAAAATAGACCACACTCGTCGGCCAAGGGGTTGTCTATTTCGGAGAACATGTTCGACATGGTTCAGGTGAGAAAATATCACCTGGTGTACCGAGAACTGTCACTTGCACACTACGTTTAATAATGGTTGGCCGATCTGAGTGTGTGAAATACTAGTCACCCCTAGCTATGACCATATGTTTGTTTCAAATGGCTGTTTAAGAATTAATTTTACAAAATGGACCACACTAGCGTAGTATGATATGGTGCATTCGACACTCCCTTCTTAGATAGACGGATGAAGTTTGATTGTGAGTTGACAGCTCGTTTTTTTTTCTGGTTGTGCGGGCTGGCCGCCACGTATGCACCCCCCCATTCTTTATTTAGAAATGACGTCATCGGGGTTTGCCCATGTTTACTCATCACTCACCATGTTGTTTTGGCGTCACCCGCCAACGAGTGTTTCGTCACAGATATTGTCAGTCTGAATACGCACGGCTAGTGACCATCGATAGTAGGATAAAAGACTAAACCGTGTACAGCTTAAACTATAGAATAGAGTTTAATTCTATTTCGCTGAACACTGAAAATTTGGGACTCGCCTGATTTGCGGCCAGTCCTCTGGTCTTCTAAAGAATACCGTATCGAGTTATCACTAAGAAGCTGGTCTATTATTTGGCCTTAAGACCTGTGTTCATGATGCAATATGCCACAGGTGAACTTTCATGGTGATATGTACACAATGAATATATATTGTTTTTGGTTAAATTACCTGTTGACAGAGGCTTTCCGGAAAATGTGGGCTACACCAGGGCTAGGCACAGTGGGGTGGGCTACCTCAGCAGGCTAGCCTTTCTCGGCCCCAAGGCTATGCATGGGGGTTTGGCCTGTTATGGAATTTTCTTGAGGAAAAACTGGGTCATGCTGTGGGTGTGAAGGCAACGGCTGATCATATTGCTGTGGGATTTTCGCAGTTACTGATAAAGAGTAGTGGATGCTATCTGAAACGTCTGACCGCCATTCCCGAGTTGCTAGAGTAACTTTGTATTGTGTATGTACACCATGCCGTCTTAGATCATGGAAGACGTGTTCTGAAACGTCTAACCTTTAACAAAATCTATCCAGTTGTTTGAGTAACGTTTGTATTGTGTCTGTACACCTTGTATCCTTAGATCATGGAAGACTGGTTCTGGGACGTCGTAGGCGACAGCATGGTGAAAATCAACAACTACCAGGACGGGAATAAGATCGTGCCGTCCCGGTGGGAGATCGTGGAGAGAGCGCGGTCCAGGCTAGGAGAGGAGGGCTACAACGTGCTGTGGAAGAACTGCGAGCACTTCGCCACCTGGTGTCGCTACGGGGAGGAAAAGAGCCAGCAGGTACGTTGACCGTGGCCTTCTAGTATAAAAGGAGGAGTGGTCCAATCTCTGTCATTCTTGATACAGACGAATAAAGTCGAAACCGGTCGAATTCCGTCTCAGCGCTGTCATTACCCTAGAACTACGAATGTTGTCCGCAGCCTTGTAGTTATGTGACTTTGACGTCATTTAGCGTCCGCGTTATTATTGGAGGGTAAAAGATAGGAGATGCACTTTTATCTTTTCACCTTAATCACATTAAATACTGTCCACAGTGGAGTGGTAGAGTTATCACTGTCGCTCATCCTTTTCTGTACGTTTGTTTGTTTGTTCGTTTGTTTGTTTGTTTGTTTGTTTGTTCACCGTTCCATGTGTGTCTCCCTAGGTAAACGACGTGGCGTGGTACTTTGGAGTCGGCGTGACGGCGGCGGCGGGAGCGGCACTGCTGGCCAGCGTGATGCTGGGCGACTCCCCGAAGGAGAAGAAACAAAGTTCACGGCGATAAAGTAGCCTCCATCAGACTACGTACCAAGAATGCAGGCTGAAAAACAGTAAAATTTAGGCCAATAGGGAGACTAATTTGCAAAGGGAGTCTGACCACCGTATAGTTTCATTTGCCCACGCAGACGCAGAGTTTGGGAAATGATACCCATACAGTGGTGAGTGGTCTCCCTTTCGTGGACAATTATTTACCCTCATATTCTTTCTTCTATAGAAAAGTGACGACAAATTTAACACTCTGGCTATTCTTCGGGACATTCCAGGGCTTTGCCTCTTTTTATAAGAGGCGTCGTAACCAACCCCCATACTGCCTAAAAATGTGGAAACGTGCAGGCCAAATTCTTCGTCATATTCCATTATTGTAGAAATGCTGTGTCTTTGCCATGCAAAGGGATGTGTCCTAAGCTCTGTTTGCAATTCCGTGACTATGATGCAATTATAATACAAAGTATAGTTATTATATCCTCATTACAATTATAAAATCATAATTATCATCATAATTACAGATACTATGATAACACCCGACATGTTGATCGGTTGAAAGCGTGTGCAAACTCATTATGTTAATAATTCTACACATCACATATCTAATGTTATGTTAATGTATTTATGATATCTAGTGATTTACCTCCTTCTCTGGTAAAACCAGTGTGGCCAGTAAATTCACTATTATGTCTTATCTACATACTTCACATTTCACCATAACATTACATACTTATGCTCCATAACGTTATACATTGTTACCTGTATTGTCGACTATATGTCTCATCATAGTATCCTTATCCGGGACACAAATAAATTTACCTTTATAATAATGCTACTATATCATATTTCAAAATATTGTATAGATAGATATTTTCAGGTTGACAATTCGGTGACTCTCCTGTATGTAGGAATCCTTTAGAGGTATAGAATATATCAAGATGTCTACATTTCAAAGGCTGTTGTCCCTTTTTTGTTTGTTTTGTATCATTTCCATTTTGCATGTAACTAGCGCTGTCAACACGCTCGTAGTGATTGTTTTGCTTCTATAACATCAGTAAATGCAGCCTTACTTTTTAACCCTTGTCCTGCTGGATCTCCAGAGAAAAAATATGCCCACTGCCGTAATGTCCACACACCTTTGAAACAAACTACTTGTACTACATGTACTAGTAGTTTGATATTTCTTATTTTCAGTTACTTCACTTTACAACAGCCACGCGGGTGCAACATTCGCATTCTAGGAAACCATCAACCCGTCAGGGCTAGCATACAGAACAAGGATGATGTGCAAACCGACAATTGTCGGGCTCAGCAGGACTTAAGGTTTAAGTGGCTCTAACATTGTCCGCGATATGATCTTTGGCTGACTCTGTTAATCGCCAGAAGGTCGCCAAATTTCAAAATCTCCAGAGCTTCGATCGTATTTTCGGCTGAAAACCTAATCTGTCACCTTGGACGGGGCTCGGTGATCTGCGAACATTGGCCAATCTCTGGAAATCGCGCATTGGTCGAGACGACACCGGGCTCATTAATGCCGAAAATGTCCATTAAAGTCGTGTGACGGTCCCTTAACAGAGATCTAGCGAATGTGCCGTAAGTGTCCAGGGAGACGACAATGTTTCTTTGATCTCAATGAACCATACCAGCATTGCTTTTCATGTTGCAGGTAATGGCTCTTACACGAAAGAATTCCTGTCTTGCAGAAAAAAGCAACCTTGGCAAGCTACCGTGCCCTGACATCCACTAGAACACCAAGTCCTGTCTAGATGTAACAACCTAGGTTTGATATTTTTTTCTAATTTAAATGGTGCGAAGAAATCAGCTGAAAGAAAGTTAACCCATCTCCAAAGAAACATAATACACAGGTGTTTAGTTACCATTGACTGTGACTCCTTGAACTTGCTGTGACGCACCTCGAAAAAGAGCTGGGGAAGGGTTAAAACTTTTCTGGCTTTTAAAAACGACAGTTTGGCACCTTACATGTTGCATATCTTAACATGAGGAATGTCTAGCTTCAAACGGTAACGGAAGTTACGAAATGTGTACATTTAAATGAGAACGGACGTATAGATAAATGACGTTTTCTGAGGCTCGAGGGTAAGCTCGGGGTTTTCAACTTCACGCATTTTGACATTTTCAACTAACATATGGCTAATACAGATCATTTATTCCTTTATTTTTTTTTAATATTAAAATTGGTGACATCGAGGGCTGGACAACTTCCAAGCACTGCTAGACGCGTACGTCCGAGAGGCCTGTGGACCGGACAAACTGCCAGTCGGCTTTGCATAGATTTTTGTAGTGATTTGCTCTGAATAAAGCATCTAACGAGAGTCTGTAGGACACAATATCCGTGATGTTATTACGATGTTTGCGGTGTGACCCTCTTTTACTAGCGCCATACCAACTGTCTGACAAATCAATCATAATGATATTGATTTAGAGGTGCGAGGACAGAAGACACAAGTATGAAACTCTCATCTTAGCAAAGATGATTGACGTAGGCTACTAGCCTTTGCTCATAAATTTCGTAAATGAGGCTTTGATTCGAATTATTTTATATCTGGTTATAGTGGTGGCGTGTGTGTGGTAGAATTTAGTTGTGCTGTCGTTGTCTCTCTCTGTGTATTTGTCCAACAGAACAGGTACTCATCAGCCCTTTTCGTTAGAAATCCCGCATGAACAGCACCACCTATCAGTGCCCTGAGCAGGGTACAGTAAAAATTAAAACAACAACGATCGTCGCCATGGCACTGTCTTTTTATCGTTGCCAACCTTGTTGTTTTTATAAATGGTTGAATATGTGAAAATTTGGAGTGGGTCCAGACAAGTCGTCGATGAACCCCAAATAACAAGTTTTCTGACAAAGTCATGCGTGTGCAACAGCAGACAACGTTTTGGAATCACGCACGCTTGATTTCATGAGTTAATTTGTTATTGTCGCGAAACTGAACTAAGTCCATGTAACAAGCTACGTGTAACATTCTTCGCTCCTCCTTAGCAAAAAAAGGAACACGCTCACAATGATTTTTGATACATCAAATCTCACTGCTATTTTATACCACTATCCATCCCATTTGAGTTAGCTTTGAAAACTGTAGAAACATCTGGCCCCTACCACAGACTCCTAGTAGAGAATGACTGCCCCTGAGGGTTGGTGGCTATTTTCGTCGAGGTCAACATAGCAGGCTTCGATGGACGTTTGTTGTGCAATACTTTTGGATTTCCGATTGCCGTCCTACACATTGTTCTTAAACACAGCCATTAGAATACGGCGTTGATTAGAAAATCGGTCGTTAGCAAACATATTAAAACGGCACAGAAGTCTGTTTTGTAGGCTATACTTTTATCCAGCATCCACTTCCATTTACATGTATGTAGCCTAGCCCTCCACCTACCTTTGACAAAACGAAATGCAAGCACGATGCCTTTTTTATATTTCAAATCATACTGCTTATACCACTATCTATCCAATTGGAATGTAAAACATCTGTTAACAATGGTTGGTGTAATGTCCCCAAAGACCCCAAGGCACTTGTAACAAGTTTCACCGAAGGCCATTTCCTTATGACAGTCAACACAGCAGGCTTCGATGGGTCTTTTTTTAATTTTGGTCTGCTAACTTTTGCTGACTATGGAATGATTTCTGGTTGCTCAGAAGTTACTGTCGTACTCACGGTTAGCAAACGCAGCCATCAGAATTGTGTGTTGATCAGAAGATAGATCGTATCGGACAGAAGGCGACGATACTAAAACGACACAGAAGCCTGTTTTGGCGGCTATCCGTAATTATCTTGGCTTCGTGATAGGGCAAGGTGCGTCGATAATCGTTGAGTCGGCAGTTGAGCACATTTCTGCCGCAGTTGAGCACATTTCTGCCGAACACCCCGCCTGACGCGGGTCGGAAATTCGGTAGTCAGAATTGCCACCATGCGGTGAGTACGAATGTATATATTTCTTTGAATCTTTTTCCAGGCGTCAGTTTTACATAGCCTCCTTTGCAGGCCTCTCGAGCTGCACCGGCGTTAATTTTTTAGGGTAACGCTGATTCGCGATTTTCAACTTATCGGGGCCAGTTTTTTTTTGCGCTGGGGAGACCGTGAGCGACAGAGACGGTCTCCACGGCGCAAAAAAAAAAACTGTCCCCGATAAGTTGAAAATCGCGAATCAGCGCTCCCCGGGAGGCCTGCAAAGAAGGTTAAGTTTTACACGGCTTTCACAACACAGTCGGTTATGAATAGGTTATGGCTTGGGATATTTGGTCGGGTAGAACAATTATGGTTGGTGGCGAGAAAGGTGGGCGGTGCCGAGCTCGATCGCACAGGCGACTGGCACGCACCGCCTCCGAGTGGAACTGCGAATAGCTGCTTCAAGACTTTAGCTTATTTCTTCGCTCGTGTCATGAAGGATGTTTAGAGGTTAAGAGGTTTTACCGTTTTACCTTCTTACTAATGGTGCAACGACGCGGTACATGTATCAGTTATTGCCTTACTGCTTATCATTACCCGCTTGAATATTCTACCATATGACCGTGCTACATTTAAAAGCAATCTAGTAGATATGTTCCCATGACTAACTTAGTTTGCGTGCAGTGCTGGGTTCAAAAAATAGTACATGTAGTACGAAATATTTGTTCATTTGGAACCGCCGCAGGAGGGTCTGCCATTCTTGTTCTACCGGCCTCCAAACGGGCGCGCCCACGTTCGGGATCTGTCGATACATATCTTTCTCCTTGTCAACTGTGCACAAACTTTCTCTTTCCAAACCCTTCGTACGTAAACCATCTAAAAATAAGTGCACCACCCTAAAATTCCCTTGACAATCAATATAGATGTGTGCTGCGATTCAGTCTGAATAGATAATCTTGACTCCTTGATATTTCATTTGCATGGCATTGCATTACTTTGGATATACTGGGGTATTTGCCTGTGTGGAACAAGATTTACGGAGCGATAATTTGGCAGCCATTCCGTCCATCATAGATGTATTTTGGTCTGCTGGTAAAAACTGCTATACCCTAACTTTATAACAAATGTTACGGCATGTCTAAGTGAATGAATATGGGTGATAATCTCAAAATGTAACAGTACAGTCATCATCGGCAATCGCTTATGTTCGAACATTAACAGTAGAATAAGGACAACAAAACGCCAGCAGCAGTAGTTGACTTAATCAGTGTTTCGGCACTCCTTTTTGTAGCTGCTTAGATACAGCTGCTCTTTCAGAAGAGGAAAAAAAATACATAAATAACATTCATCGTTCAACAACTTAGACCATGATTTCAAACTACTAAAGCTTCATCAGTCCTAAGTTTAACTTGCCTTTTTTTGCCTTCATGTGCTTCACCTCCTTGCTTTAACGTACTGCGGATTCCTTTAAAATTCGCGGTGACTTGATTTCGCGATAGGAGAGGAAACGAGGGGTTTGCGACGCTTTAAGTTCGCGGCAAGCACAAAGAAATAGAATGTACAGAGCCACGGGAAACAAATCACTGAGAGGGTACGGAAATAAATTCCGCGCGCGTCACATACACTGTTTGGGTTGCACTAGTATCAAACTCAAATCAGTAGCAAATCTTAGTCTCTACCAGACTAACCGCGCCGACAATAGGGAGAATATTTGCCGGGGGACTTGGAGGGTAATATTTGACCCTATCTCCGTAGCCGACTCCCTTCATCCAATTGACTCTGTTTGGCCAATTTCTACTATATTTTCCCAGCAACCCGCAGAGACTGGTAGAGGCTAAGCAAATCTCAGTACTTGACTAGTACTGCATACCGTGCCTGTACTACAGGCCACACGAGAGGTCAAACAAGATGTCGAAGGAGGCGTGGTTTTAACGCGTCATTGCTATATTGTGATGGTGTTGCGTGATGCCCATGGCTGCGCATTGTGCACCGAGGCAGGTAGCTTGAACTTTGCCATATTGGGAGGCTCTGAAGGAGGCACCGCGTATTATGATGATGTTCGAAATACGCCACTTGATCAAAATTGATTGCAGAAGGTGGAAAGCATATGATGTATTTCTTGTTTTGTCTTAATTTGGTTTTGAATCTCTATCGTCGTTCAGTTTTTGATCAGACAATGTATCTCTACAATAGTCTAGGATTTACCTTGGACACCCGTCTGAGTCGACTCCAAGTCGGCTCCGAAAACGCGTGTGTAATATAAATTGGGCCTTAGTGCGCTGTTGACACACACCTGTGGCCGTTGGCATATGACATGCGGCAAAAGGAATGTGGAACAACAATGAAGACGCAGAAGGTGCGGCGTGCTATTCTTAGTTGGCACTTGTTAGGCCATTAAAATATTGCGACATATCCATTCATTTGATCTAGAACTGTAAATGCATAAATGTTCGCGGGATTTTATTTCGCGGTAGGGAGAAGATGGAGTGTTCGCGATGGTTCTGAGTTCGCGTTTGAAACAATATTAGCGCTGCTGTCACACAATGGAACGGATTTTCCCGGTGGTTTTAAGTCTTGTTCGCGGTACCGCGAAAACCGCGAACATAAAATCACCCCGAACATTTCTGCATTTGCAGCATTATTCTCAAGTGAACCATTGTTCTGTAGTTGCATTTCTCGGGCAATATTTTACCAGTAGAGACACGACTATGCTGCCATTTCATTCTGCGCTGTACTGTACCGTATGTCTGACGTGCGACTATGCTTTGTCAACTGTTGCGCACTATATATGTTGCTGTAATTTAGGTCTCATTCATGTACTCGAGCCCGGCCTAACAAGTAAAGGGCTGCATGAAAGTCCCCAAGAACCCTCTAATTGAATTATAAGCAACCTCAGCCTGTAGTTGAATACAATGTGCCTGACAATATCTGAAAAAAACGTAGGTTACACAAATAAGATAAGACAAACTCATCTTGTCATGTATTCTTTGATATCTAATCAACAATTGGCCTCATAGGTGTGCTTATCGCCCCGAGGCGTTTATGCCGAAAATATTCCCGATGAAGGAAGCGTCTATACGAATAGGGAACGCATAGGTTTGCATACGGGTTAGAGAGTATCATGTTAGAAGAGATTTGTCTAAGGATCTGGGGTAGGTTGCGAACTAGTTGGTAGTAAGGCAATAGTGGTTATGGCGTGCTTGGGACCAACCGCATCCCCGACAACTGCTGACTTACTCCCAACCACCAGCCAACCAGTCCCCAACCCATTCCCAATACATTCTACACATCCCGTCCACTCCCGACTGTTTTAAACATTTTGAATAATTCGGCTGGCGCAGCCGACCATCGACCAACCGCGCCAACCAAAACCGACCTAGGTCCCAACCGATCGCGACTCCATAGTTGGACTTAGGGAGAGACTTAGCCTGGTCCCAGTCTCTAGGGGTCGGCTTAGGGGTGTTTTACCGGGCCCAGTCTGCTTTATTGATTCATTTCTGTCTACTTAGCTGCAATATAGAATTCCGTAGTCTGTCTACCTTAGCTGCCATAGAGAGTTTCGCCGTAGGGGGCGAGCTAATTTGATTCAAGGCCGTAAACCCACCCCGAGCGGGCTAAACTGTCTGGGCGGGCGGGCATCACTCCCGACGCCGTAGAGATACCGGGGAGCCCCCGATGGTATGGTTTGCAGGCTAGGGAAGGCTGGGAGTTAGACTATACCAGACTACCTACGCCGGCTATAGGGAGAAGTTTGGCCACGATAGGGCTTCATTTTTAGACGCTGCCGAGGACTGACTTTTCTGGCCAATTATACCCTTTTTTTGCGGAATTTTACGATCCCTTACCCCCGTAGGAAGGCCTGGTGGAGGCCAGCTGGGAGTGGTCGGGAGGCCATGATTGGCTGTGTGTAACCTAGCCACAATGTAAAGAGGCCACGCCTCCATGGAAAATTGCTACGTTAAAAATGATACGTTTGCAGATGTCAAATCTTCAGTCACTGGGCGGCTGTAGATATCTGATAGAATGCCAGAGGGAGCAGTTGAACAGTGTCTCATCGGCCGTTTGCTTAATTGCCCAATTACGTATCTTGTCCGACCGGTCTGCTACCAGCAGCACAAGCTACCAGTAGGGACCCATCAGGTTTAATGTAATCTGTTGTGAGGGGCGTTTGTACATTTGTATTATATTATAATGGGGAAAAAAGGCGTCGGAAAGAAAACGGGGCATATGATAGAAAGATCACAATATTCCCCACCAACCTCTGCTTGGAAAGTACCAGTAGACCCGGCCTTCAGTTATCAATACCAGTACAATATCCCGTTTTTAATTGGGGTATAACATAATAAAAGAAGGTGACAAAGCATATGGCACAGTACAGATGTTCAATGCTGTAGATAGTTAGCCTCCTTTCTGGGCCTTCAGGGCGGCACTGGCGTTTAGCAAGTAGTTTTTGGGGGAGCTCTGATTCGCGATTTTCATATCGAGGCCAGGTTCTTTTGCTGGAGAAATGTATTGCGACATAAACAATGCAAAAATGTCACTATTCCCATAAAATAAATGATTAGAATTTCATCCTTTGCATGTGTTAGTTAGTTAGTTAAAGATAAAATCACCATGCATAACTTGTTATATCATGTAAATGTGAAAGCCATTTGAAAAAATATACAAATGCTTAGAACTATTTCATGGAGGTATGAGGTGTCCAAACTCTTATTATCTCCATGAAAATGGAGATATAGTTTTGAGTGTGTCTGTGTGTATGTCTGTCTGTCTGTGTGTCTGTGTGTTTGTGTTTCCGCACTACTGTAGTCAGCATAACTCAAGAACCTCTTGATGGATTACGATGATATTTGATATGTAGGCGGGTGTTGTGAAGCCGACATTCAATGTCGATTTTGGGCCCCCTGGTATGTGACCTTGGTACTGCAGCAGAACTTCCGTTTTTGTATCTTTTAACCTAAAAGTTCTATAGTTTTGATTTTTGGGTGATGGATAGCTTGTGATGTAATAAAGAAGTGGTGTAGATTTGGGCCCCCTAGCAGCTTGCTCTGGAACTGCAGGGGCGTTATTGTGAAAATCTACTAAAGAGAATAACTGAAGAAAAGAATGACGGATTTCCAGGATATTTAGCATACAGGCAGCTTAGACAGAGATGAACATAATAAAGTGCAAATTATGCTAATTAGGACCTCATTTGCATAACTCATGAGGAAAATCTATATTTGCAGTGTTTTCCATTATCAGACTCAAATACATGTAACATATGTAGTTTATGGCAAGTGGAGCATCAGCTGATACCAATTATGCAAATAAATTCCTAATTTTTATCTCTGCTTTAGGGTCCCCGTCGGACTCCTGCTTTGTCTCATCTTCGTGCTCTATGTGGCTCCTGTCGACGGAATAAGCAGTAAGTCGGGAGATTGTTATCTTTGAATACGAGAATGTATCACCTACTTGTGCCAACAATCTGGGTATGAGATGGTATACATTCTATTCTATAGATAAATTCATGTACACTCTAGAAGGAGACATCCTTACTGTGTTCACATAGGTAAATATATCAAAGAATTAGGAGGTTAAACTAGACATGTTCAATTATTATCTCCATGAAAAATGGAGATATAGTTTTGGGTGTGTCTGTCTGTGTGTGTGTCTGTGTGTGTGTCTGTGTGTCTGTGTGTATGTGTGTTTGTGTTTCCGCACTACTGTAGTCAGCATAACTCAAGAACCTCTTGATGGATTACGATGATATTTGGTATGTGGGCAGGTGTTATGAAGCCGAAAGTCAATGTTGATTTTGGGCCCCCTGGTATGTGACCTTGGTACTGCAGCAGAACTTCCGTTTTTGTATCTTTTGACCTGGACGTGCTATGGTCTTAATTTTTGGGTGGCAGATAGCTTGTGATGTAATAAAGAAGTGGTGTAGGTTTGGGGCCCCTAGCAGCTTGCTCTGGAACTGCAGTGGCGTTATTGTGAAAATCTTCTAAGGACAAAAACTGAACAAAGGGACGACGGATTTCCATGATATTTAGTATGCAGGTAGCTTAGACAGGGATGTACACAATGATGTGCAAATTATGCTAATCAGCACTAAATTTGCATAACTAATGAGGAAAATCTATATTTGCAGTGTTTTCCATTATACGACTAAAAAAAATGTAACATATGTAGTTTATGGCAAGTGGAGCACCAGCAGATACCAATTATGCAAATAAATTCCTAATTTGCATAATTAATGCAAAAGTGCCAGAATTCATCCAAGTGGAAAATGATAGGACTGACAATATTGCATCATGTCTAATATTAGATAAAGGTGTTTATGACCAAGCATATATTATGTAAATGTGTAAGTCATTTGCATAAACAGAATAGTTCATGGAGATATGAGGTCGCGGAACCCTTGTTTATACACTTCAACGTTGGTTAATCATTTTGTATCCCATTGTTTGTTGTTGCATGTAACAGTTATAGGTGTAGAAGACCTTACAAAAGTCGCTGTACTTTTGTTGTGTCAATAAAGATTGTTGTTGTATGTGGTAACATTAGGCCACAGCAAGCAAAATGTATGGATGATATCCTTTGCAGACTCCAAATTAAATGCGATAGGCGAAAAAAAACAAGATGGATGAAAATACACAAGATGGCTACATTTTCAAAACAGACACCATAGACATTGTAACAAGAATTGGAGCAACATAACATGGTCACTGTGAGCCAACAAGTCTTGTCCTGTATTCAGGAGGTGTACAAGGCTACCACACTAGCAGTCACTTCTATGGCTACTGAACTAGTTTCACTTCTACATGTACAATCAATGCTACCACAGGACATAATTTCCCATATTTGGTACTACATTGTCATGTTAACCATCTCTGGAGGGAACAATTTTTTTTCGTCACAATCAGTTTGAAATTACTGAGCGCGCTGATGTCATTCATAGAATTTACATGCTGTGGCCTTATGAACGTTTGCTCCATTCACCCTTGTGTAATAACAGACCAAAAGTCTCATTTTCTGTTTGCCATGTTGTACTTTATCTTTATGTCTTACACGAATTAAATGTGCACGTTTCTACCTTGCAGAAAGGTGTAAGCCATTGGTGTTCAAAGATACGACAAGTGTTTGCGACCAAGCTCCAAATGGAGCAGGGCGATACCGCAAAGGGACCGTCTGCATGTTTGACTGCAGGGAGGGATGTGTGAAGGACACAGGAAATAGACGGAGGGTTTGCAAGGTCAGGGGAAGGTCAAAATGGTGGATTGGTGGACGCGGACTTAAGTGCCTTTGTGAGTGTCGAACTTTCAAATACATATCTGTACAATAGTATGAGCGTCCGGTAGAATTCATATTCCAGTGAATTTTCATTATTAAACAATGGTTGCTTGCCTTTATGTATATGATTTACATTTATATACATGAACCGAGACGCGTTGAAAGTTTTGACGTTGCAACCCGCGGCATCCATGCCAAACATTGCATATAGCTAGTTTCCTTTACTCGTAATGTTTTTCTACCGTACTTGAGGGTTAGAGGGGATCTTATCAAGCATTTTCCATCTACACAGGCAACCCTTGTAACGGTGCCCCCAGCCACCCCGAAGGTTACACCAGTGATTGTGATCCAGCCCAGCCCTCCTACCCAGCCGGCCACGTTTGTAACTTCACCTGTCCGGACGGATACGTCAAGACGTCCGGTGGGAGGACACTCTGCAGGAACGGTCACTGGAGGGGAAACGACCTAGTGTGTGAAGGTACCTTACTAAACTTCTGTTTTTAATACTGAACTTCTGATACTGCCGTAATAGTGATGAATTAAATGACAGAGGTGTGAATCGTACATTTTATGCATTTATAAAAAGAGTTCCAGGACACATCGATCTAACAATATAATATTACCTACCTAGCTTGCATAATATAGAACTGATGATAGTTACCTTTACCAAACTTACAAATGGCAAAATTTGAAATAACTATGATCATTTCTACTTCAGAGATTATCACTGTTTCTCAATAGTAATGCAATTTAAGTCCACCAGCAAAATTAATATCCATTCATTGTCTTCTTTATTCAGATCAAATATGTTACAAGTTAATTACACGTATACGTAGTATGTTAAAGTCCTATCCTTTGTCTTGATATCATGGTTGCTATAGCTAGTATTCCTGTCACATAATATAAGCCTGGTGATGTTTTGGCCTAGCTACTAGATGTGTTACTAGTATTAAATTTTACCAAAAAAAACTCTTCAAACTCAAATGAAATCATCAGACGTTTCGTCGCAATAGATTTTCAAAATGTTCAATGTCATTCCGACCATATTGACATAATTTGATGTATGCTGTTGCAGAGATAGACGAATGTGCCTCTGATCCCTGTCAAAACGGCGGAACTTGCGAGGATGGGGTTAACGGCTACAACTGTATTTGTGTTCCTGGCTATGAAGGAACTCACTGTGAAACGGGCAAGTTTTCTCATTATAGTATTTATAGCTGTCTTATCGTACACGAGAAATTTTCCACGACACGATTAAAATAAGTGTTCATTATGTTACATTTTGTACTGAATTACAATATCCAATTGGAAATGGAACTGCCTACAACAAGACCAGAGCCCTTTAATTTGCGGCAATTGCAATAGAATATTTCTTTACTACTGATTTTCGACGGCGAAAGTTAAAAAAATATGTTTCTGGCCATTTCTCTTTTAAGAAGTAAATGATCATTTGGTACCGAAATATTTGCAAACGAGAAAAGAAGCTGAAATGAAATTGTCAGACGTTTCGTCGCAATTCACATATAAAATGTTGAACATCAATGAAACCATTTTTTGAAAATACCTTCTTGCATGTCGTTGCAGACGTAGACGAATGTGCCTCTGACCCATGTCAAAATGGCGGAACTTGCGAAGACGAGGTCGACGGCTACACCTGTATTTGTGCTGCTGGCTATGAAGGAACTCATTGTGAAACGGGCAAGTTTTCTCATTATAGTATTTATAGCTGTCTTATCGTACACGAGAAATTTTCCACGACACGATTAAAATAAGTGTTCATTATGTTACATTTTGTACTGAATTACAATATCCAATTGGAAATGGAACTGCCTACAACAAGACCAGAGCCCTTTAATTTGCGACAATTGCAATAGAATATTTCTTTACTACTGATTTTCGACGGCGAAAGTTAAAAAAATATGTTTCTGGCCATTTCTCTTTTAACAAGTAAATGATCATTTGGTACCGAAATATTTGCAAACGAGAAAAGAAGCTGAAATGAAATTGTCAGACGTTTCGTCGCAATTCACATTTAAAATGTTGAACATCAATGAAACCATTTTTTGAAAATACCTTCTTGCATGTCGTTGCAGACGTAGACGAATGTGCCTCTGACCCATGTCAAAATGGCGGAACTTGCGAAGACGAGGTCGACGGCTACAACTGTATTTGTGTTGCTGGCTATGAAGGAACTCATTGTGAAACGGGCAAGTTTTCTCATTATAGTATTTATAGCTGTCTTATCGTACACGAGAAATTTTCCACGACACGATTAAAATAAGTGTTCATTATGTTACATTTTGTACTGAATTACAATATCCAATTGGAAATGGAACTGCCTACAACAAGACCAGAGCCCTTTAATTTGCGACAATTGCAATAGAATATTTCTTTACAACTGATTTTCGACGGCGAAAGTTAAAAAAATATGTTTCTGGCCATTTTTCTTTTAACAAGTAAATGATCATTTGGTACCGAAATATTTGCAAACGAGAAAAGAAGCTGAAATGAAATTGTCAGACGTTTCGTCGCAATTCACATTTAAAATGTTGAACATCAATGAAGCCATTTTTTGAAAATACCTTCTTGCATGTCGTTGCAGACGTAGACGAATGTGCCTCTGACCCATGTCAAAATGGCGGAACTTGCGAAGACGAGGTCGACGGCTACACCTGTATTTGTGCTGCTGGCTATGAAGGAACTCATTGTGAAACGGGCAAGTTTTCTCATTATAGTATTTATAGCTGTCTTATCGTACACGAGAAATTTTCCACGACACGATTAAAATAAGTGTTCATTATGTTACATTTTGTACTGAATTACAATATCCAATTGGAAATGGAACTGCCTACAACAAGACCAGAGCCCTTTAATTTGCGACAATTGCAATAGAATATTTCTTTACAACTGATTTTCGACGGCGAAAGTTAAAAAAATATGTTTCTGGCCATTTTTCTTTTAACAAGTAAATGATCATTTGGTACCGAAATATTTGCAAACGAGAAAAGAAGCTGAAATGAAATTGTCAGACGTTTCGTCGCAATTCACATTTAAAATGTTGAACATCAATGAAGCCATTTTTTGAAAATACCTTCTTGCATGTCGTTGCAGACGTAGACGAATGTGCCTCTGACCCATGTCAAAATGGCGGAACTTGCGAAGACGAGGTCGACGGCTACACCTGTATTTGTGCTGCTGGCTATGAAGGAACTCATTGTGAAACGGGCAAGTTTTCTCATTATAGTATTTATAGCTGTCTTATCGTACACGAGAAATTTTCCACGACACGATCAAAATAAGTGTTCATTATGTTACATTTTGTACTGAATTACAATATCCAATTGGAAATGGAACTGCCTACAACAAGACCAGAGCCCTTTAATTTGCGACAATTGCAATAGAATATTTCTTTACTACTGATTTTCGACGGCGAAAGTTAAAAAAAATATGTTTCTGGCCATTTCTCTTTTAACAAGTAAATGATCATTTGGTACCGAAATATTTGCAAACGAGAAAAGAAGCTGAAATGAAATTGTCAGACGTTTCGTCGCAATTCACATTTAAAATGTTGAACATCAATGAAACCATTTTTTGAAAATACCTTCTTGCATGTCGTTGCAGACGTAGACGAATGTGCCTCTGACCCATGTCAAAATGGCGGAACTTGCGAAGACGAGGTCGACGGCTACACCTGTATTTGTGCTGCTGGCTATGAAGGAGATCATTGTGAAACAGGCAAGTTTTCCCATTTCAGCTGTCTTATCGTACAATGCGTTATTAGATTAAACCGTACTTGCTCTCTGGATTGTACTATTGTTGGCAATTCGTATTCTCCAAGCAGAGGTATCGATCGGGGGTTGGGGGGTCGTGGGTAGATGGTAGTAGTGGCCGATATTTTTAACGTCTTCCTCACTCCGGGAAGACGTTAAAAATCCCGGCCACTACTACCCCCTCGATCTAAACCTCTGCTTGGAGTATAGGCAATTCGTATTTTCCTAGAACAATCGGAGAGTGAAACTCGTTGCCACTAAGTACAGTAGAAGCATCCTCATTAGACAGCCTTAAACAATGCATGTAGCTATACATGCGAAGGTTAGATGTGACAGGTCGTTCGGTGTAATATAACCAGCTGCTCCCGCAGCGCGTGCCTGCGAAGCTGGTGTGTTACGCCGAAGGTCGGTTATACCGGCTATACAGATACAGATACAGTTCAACTTTTCATAGCCTTAGAGAGATCACTGCTTCAGGCCAGGACTGAACTGTAATAAATGTTGTACATTACGCTGTAACGTTTCGCGTTGATTTTTAGTTCACGTTAAAGAGGTCATCGTGAAAACCAGAAACATAAAATCATGGCAAATATTTCCATTCTTAAAGCATTCTACGACATGTTCCTTGTTGCAGACATTGTCGATTGCAGCTCTAATATGCATGACTTGCATCGATGAAGTTACGGATACACCTGTAATTTGTCTGCTTCGTACAGGGTTGAGTGTTTAAACGTCGCCCGCTGGAAACGAGCATTGATCTTAAGAAACCGTTGGATTCAAATGTCTTCGATTCTATCACGATCAATGCACGAATGCAAGGCATCCTGAACCTACCTGGCAGTGTGTCTTGCTGACTGTCTTGAAGTAACGTAAGCTCAAGGATATTTTCTTATCGTTCTTTAAATACATCTTCTTCCCTTGATTTCCCTTGCTAGGCGAGGCATGCTGCACGGCATCAGGCGATCCTCACTACTACCTGTTCGACGGAGGCGCCCACCACTTCCAAGGACCATGCAGGTACACCTTAGCCAAGGACTGCGGCAACAGCAGCGACTTTAGCGTGACAACTCAGAATAGACAACTCCCTCATAATCCAACTGTTTCTGCCGTGCGTGAAGTATTCGTGGAGGCACACGGCTTCGTGGTAGGAGTTCACCAAGGAAGGATTGTCACTGTGAGTGACGGACTTCTTCGTCTTTGCTTTAGAAGAAAGTTGTGATTATTATGTAAAAACAACGCACCCATTGAACAATATCTTTCTGCTGTAACGACATATTTTATTGCCTTGAAATCATTTTGTACCTGGAATTACATGATAGCAATGCAAATACATTAAACAAACTAAATGTTGTAACGATGCTACAGATGAAGCTACCACAGATGAAGCTTGAACACATCGCTGCTCATCTTTAGAGACATGCATTGTTCTTTTAATAAATAGGTGGGCGGACCGCCGGCATACTCGCTCCCCTTCACCCTGGCAGGCGGTGCGATCGATGTCAGCCTTAGCGGGTGGTCTGTCCGGGTTCTCCTGACAAACTTCAGCGTGGAAGTCTTCTACGATGGCTCTCACTCAGTCAAGGTAAGCGGATCTGGATAAGATTATAAATTGGTATCCAAGATGATGGATTCACGTCAACACAGATGGCGACTAAGAACCGGCAGTGCGTTGATCAAGGCGAATAAGAATAGACTCCATTTGTAGATTCCATTGCTACAAAGCACATCTTACCTGTCAGAAGATATCTTGGCTGGAATGTAAGAATAACTTCTTTAAACACCATTTTATTGTAGGTTAAGGTTCCGAGCGACTACTGGGGCCAGATGTGTGGCCTTTGCGGTAACTACAACGGCGACACAAGTGACGACTACATGACACCAGACGGAACCATCGTCGGAGACTGGACCACTTTCGGGAACAGTTGGATCACAGATGATGAGACGTGTGTTCTTTTTCTTAATAAGCACTGATTGACTGCTTCGACTAGAAATCACGGGGTCTATCAGGATAATGCCAAACATGGTGCTATGGGGCGTCCCTTTTTAGAAGTAGGTAGAAACATGGCACGAGGACTATGTTGATTGTTCTAACTGTTGTTCTGACGGAATTTTGTCCTCCAGTTGTCCCGGAGGTATGCAGCCAACTCCACCTCCCCCTTGTAGCGACGCCGTACGAGCTGCCGCTGAGTCGACTGACAACTGCGGGCTGCTTAAAGATTTGAACGGCCCGTTTGCTGTCTGCCACGGCACCGTGGATCCTGCACCTTTCTTCAACGACTGTGTCTTCGACATGTGTGCTTGGAACGGGAACACCATAGGACTTTGTCAGAACCTGGAGGTCTACGCCGACGCCTGTCGGGCAGCTGGCGTGGCGCCGTTTTCCTGGCGGACAGAAGAGCGATGTCGTACGTTGTCTGTTGGCAGTGTTGCCATGATACATGTTTCCAATTTTGATTGGCATTTTGCATTGGTGACTTTTACAATTGAGCGCTTTCTATCTATTCTCATGTTTTTTTTAACCATTCGACTGCTTTCATCCCAGTGGTATAGCACTTTTTCTTTTTCTGTTTTGTTCTTAACAGCCAGAGACTGCCCACCGAACAGCATGTACTCTACATGCGTCAGCAACTGCCCTGCGACCTGCCCGAACCCCAACGCCGAAGAGGAATGTTCCCGCGGCTGTGGAGAAGGCTGTAAATGTAATCCTGGCTTCCTTCTTAGCGGACAACAGTGCGTTCCACAAGAGCAGTGTGGCTGCACCGACGATGCAGGTCGTTATTATATGGTCAGTACAAGTTCATCGACCTTTTTTCGTGTATCTAACTTTGGCAACAACGATACATGGAATGCCGCGTGTAATACATGTATGTTCCAATGTTCCAAACCCCTATAGCTGGGAGAACGCTGGAGAGAGGATGGAGAGAACTGTGTCTGTGACGCGGGAAATGTCATCACATGTGTTGGTGAGCAGGACATTTTGAAGTCTCATTCACGTTATTCTGTCGGCAAACATTCATTGGAAACATGTGCTCATGCGTAGTATTCCTCTACTGGACAGTGCGTTAAATAATGTAACGAACACTTTACCCGGACAGAAAAATACACGCACCGAATTTCGGCTGATTTTCTGAATCAAAACGTATGATATAGGTCTTTAGATTAGTTTCTATTTTCAAGCCATATTTCAAGCTTTGCAGCATATCCTACATTAGATATTCTCAGAATGTTATGCCCATAGTATCCATGTATCCTGAACCTTAGCAGCAGCATGCCTATCTGACTGTCTTTCAGTAACCCAATTTAAGCTTGAAATGTACCTATTTTGTTATGTTTCTTAAAAATGCTGTCTTCCCTTGATTTCCCTTGCTAGGCGAGGCATGCTGCACGGCATCAGGCGATCCTCACTACTACCTGTTCGACGGAGGCGCCCACCACTTCCAAGGACCATGCAGGTACACCTTAGCCAAGGACTGCGGCAACAGCAGCGACTTTAGCGTGACAACTCAGAATAGACAACTCCCTTATAATCCAACTGTTTCTGCCGTGCGTGAAGTATTCGTGGAGGCACACGGCTTCGTGGTAGGAGTTCACCAAGGAAGGATTGTCACTGTGAGTAACGGACTTCTTCGTCTTTGATTTAGAAGAAAAGGGTTATCGTGGAGTCGTTATTATTACTCTGCTGGTACGAAATATTTCATTGCTTTGCTAGCATTTTGTACCTTGAATTACACGATAGCAATGCAAATACATTGAATAAACTAAATGTAGTAACGATGCTTCAGATGAAGCTACCACAGATAAATCTTGAGCACATCGCTGTTCATCATTAAAGAAATGCATTATTCTTTCATTACCAAGGTGGGCGGACCGCCGGCATACTCGCTTCCCTTCACCCTGGCAGGCGGTGCGATCGATGTCAGCCTTAGCGGGTGGTCTGTCCGGGTTCTCCTGACAAACTTCGGCGTGGAAGTCTTCTACGATGGCTCTCACTCAGTCAAGGTAAGCGGATCTGGATAAGATTATAAATTGGTATCCAAGATGATGGATTCACGTCAACACAGATGGCGACTAAGAACTGGCAGTGCGTTGATCAAGGCGAATAAGAATAGACTCCATTTGTAGATTCCATTGCTACAAAGCACATCTTACCTGTCAGAAGATATCTTGGCTGGAATGTAAGAATAACATCTATAAAACACCATTGTATTGTAGGTTAAGGTTCCGGGCGACTACTGGGGCCAGATGTGTGGCCTTTGCGGTAACTACAACGGCGACTCAAGTGACGACTACATGACACCAGACGGAACCATCGTCGGAGACTGGACCACTTTCGGGAACAGTTGGATCACAGATGATGAGACGTGTGTTCTTTTTCTTAATAAGCACTGATTGACTGCTTCGACTAGAAATCACGGGGTCTATCAGGATAATGCCAAACATGGTGCTATGGGGCGTCCCTTTTTAGAAGTAGGTAGAAACATGGCACGAGGACTATGTTGATTGTTCTAACTGTTGTTCTGACGGAATTTTGTACTCCAGTTGTCCCGGAGGTATGCAGCCAACTCCACCTCCCCCTTGTAGCGACGCCGTACGAGCTGCCGCTGAGTCGACTGACAACTGCGGGCTGCTTAAAGATTTGAACGGCCCGTTTGCTGTCTGCCACGGCACCGTGGATCCTGCACCTTTCTTCAACGACTGTGTCTTCGACATGTGTGCGTGGAACGGGAACACCATAGGACTTTGTCAGAACCTGGAGGCCTACGCCGACGCCTGTCGGGCAGCTGGCGTGGCGCCGTTTTCCTGGCGGACAGAAGAGCGATGTCGTACGTTGTCTGTTGGCAGTGTTGCCATGATACATGTTTCCAATTTTGATTGGCATTTTACATTGGTGACTTCTACAATTGAGCTCTTTCTATCTATTCTCATGTTTTTTTTAACCATTCGACTGCTTTCATCCCAGTGGTATAGCACTTTTTCTTTTTCTGTTTTGATCTTAACAGCCAGAGACTGCCCACCGAACAGCATGTACTCTACATGCGTCAGCAACTGCCCTGCGACCTGCCCGAACCCCAACGCCGAAGAGGAATGTTCCCGCGGCTGTGGAGAAGGCTGTAAATGTAATCCTGGCTTCCTTCTTAGCGGACAACAGTGCGTTCCACAAGAGCAGTGTGGCTGCACCGACGATGCAGGTCGTTATTATATGGTCAGTACAAGTTCATCGACCTTTTTTCGTGTATCTAACTTTGGCAACAACGATACATGGAATGCCGCGTGTAATACATGTATGTTCCAATGTTCCAAACCCCTATAGCTGGGAGAACGCTGGAGAGAGGATGGAGAGAACTGTGTCTGTGACGCGGGAAATGTCATCACATGTGTTGGTGAGCAGGACATTTCGAAGTCTCATTCACGTTATTCTGTCGGCAAACATTCATTGGAAACATGTGCTCATGCGTAGTATTCCTCTACTGCACAGTGCGTTAAATAATGTAACGTACACTTTACCCGGACAGAAAAATACACGCACCGAATTTCGGCTGATTTTCTGAATCAAAACGTATGATATAGGTCTTTAGATTAGTTTCTATTTTCAAGCCATATTTCAAGCTTTGCAGCATATCCTACATTAGATATTCTCAGAATGTTATGTTTATAGTATCCATGTATCCTGAACCTTAGTAGCAGCATGCATTTCTGACTGTCTTTCAGTAACCCAATCAAAGCTTGAAATGTACCTATTTTGTTGTGGTTCTTAAAAATGCTGTCTTCCCTTGATTTCCCTTGCTAGGCGAGGCATGCTGCACGGCATCAGGCGATCCTCACTACTACCTGTTCGACGGAGGCGCCCACCACTTCCAAGGACCATGCAGGTACACCTTAGCCAAGGACTGCGGCAACAGCAGCGACTTTAGCGTGACAACTCAGAATAGACAACTCCCTTATAATCCAACTGTTTCTGCCGTGCGTGAAGTATTCGTGGAGGCACACGGCTTCGTGGTAGGAGTTCACCAAGGAAGGATTGTCACTGTGAGTAACGGACTTCTTCGTCTTTGATTTAGAAGAAAAGGGTTATCGTGGAGTCGTTATTATTACTCTGCTGGTACGAAATATTTCATTGCTTTGCTAGCATTTTGTACCTTGAATTACACGATAGCAATGCAAATACATTGAATAAACTAAATGTAGTAACGATGCTACAGATGAAGCTACCACAGATGAAGCTTGAACACATCGCTGCTCATCTTTAGAGACATGCATTGTTCTTTTAATAAATAGGTGGGCGGACCGCCGGCATACTCGCTTCCCTTCACCCTGGCAGGCGGTGCGATCGATGTCAGCCTTAGCGGGTGGTCTGTCCGGGTTCTCCTGACGAACTTCAGCGTGGAAGTCTTCTACGATGGTTCTCACTCAGTCAAGGTAAGCGGATCTGGATAAGATTATAAATTGGTATCCAAGATGATGGATTCACGTCAACACAGATGGCGACTAAGAACCGGCAGTGCGTTGATCAAGGCGAATAAGAATAGACTCCATTTGTAGATTCCATTGCTACAAAGCCCATCTTACCTGTCAGAAGATATCTTGGCTGGAATGTAAGAATAACTTCTTTAAACACCATTTTATTGTAGGTTAAGGTTCCGAGCGACTACTGGGGCCAGATGTGTGGCCTTTGCGGTAACTACAACGGCGACACAAGTGACGACTACATGACACCAGACGGAACCATCGTCGGAGACTGGACCACTTTCGGGAACAGTTGGATCACAGATGATGAGACGTGTGTTCTTTTTCTTAATAAGCACTGATTGACTGCTTCGACTAGAAATCACGGGGTCTATCAGGATAATGCCAAACATGGTGCTATGGGGCGTCCCTTTTTAGAAGTAGGTAGAAACATGGCACGAGGACTATGTTGATTGTTCTAACTGTTGTTCTGACGGAATTTTGTCCTCCAGTTGTCCCGGAGGTATGCAGCCAACTCCACCTCCCCCTTGTAGCGACGCCGTACGAGCTGCCGCTGAGTCGACTGACAACTGCGGGCTGCTTAAAGATTTGAACGGCCCGTTTGCTGTCTGCCACGGCACCGTGGATCCTGCACCTTTCTTCAACGACTGTGTCTTCGACATGTGTGCGTGGAACGGGAACACCATAGGACTTTGTCAGAACCTGGAGGCCTACGCCGACGCCTGTCGGGCAGCTGGCGTGGCGCCGTTTTCCTGGCGGACAGAAGAGCGATGTCGTACGTTGTCTGTTGGCAGTGTTGCCATGATACATGTTTCCAATTTTGATTGGCATTTTGCATTGGTGACTTCTACAATTGAGCTCTTTCTATCTATTCTCATGTTTTTTTTAACCATTCGACTGCTTTCATCCCAGTGGTATAGCACTTTTTCTTTTTCTGTTTTGTTCTTAACAGCCAGAGACTGCCCACCGAACAGCATGTACTCTACATGCGTCAGCAACTGCCCTGCGACCTGCCCGAACCCCAACGCCGAAGAGGAATGTTCCCGCGGCTGTGGAGAAGGCTGTAAATGTAATCCTGGCTTCCTTCTTAGCGGACAACAGTGCGTTCCACAAGAGCAGTGTGGCTGCACCGACGATGCAGGTCGTTATTATATGGTCAGTACAAGTTCATCGACCTTTTTTCGTGTATCTAACTTTGGCAACAACGATACATGGAATGCCGCGTGTAATACATGTATGTTCCAATGTTCCAAACCCCTATAGCTGGGAGAACGCTGGAGAGAGGATGGAGAGAACTGTGTCTGTGACGCGGGAAATGTCATCACATGTGTTGGTGAGCAGGACATTTTGAAGTCTCATTCACGTTATTCTGTCGGCAAACATTCATTGGTAACATGTGCTCATGCGTAGTATTCCTCTACTGGACAGTGCGTTAAATAATGTAACGAACACTTTACCCGGACAGAAAAATACACGCACCGAATTTCTGCTGATTTTCTGAATCAAAACGTATGATATAGGTCTTTAGATTAGTTTCTATTTTCAAGCCATATTTCAAGCTTTGCAGCATATCCTACATTAGATATTCTCAGAATGTTATGCCCATAGTATCCATGTATCCTGAACCTTAGTAGCAGCATGCCTATCTGACTGTCTTTCAGTAACCCAATTTAAGCTTGAAATGTACATATTTTGTTATGGTTCTTAAAAATGCTGTCTTCCCTTGATTTCCCTTGATAGGCGAGGCATGCTGCACGGCATCAGGCGATCCTCACTACTACCTGTTCGACGGAGGCGCCCACCACTTCCAAGGACCATGCAGGTACACCTTAGCCAAGGACTGCGGCAACAGCAGCGACTTTAGCGTGACAACTCAGAATAGACAACTCCCTTATAATCCAACTGTTTCTGCCGTGCGTGAAGTATTCGTGGAGGCACACGGCTTCGTGGTAGGAGTTCACCAAGGAAGGATTGTCACTGTGAGTAACGGACTTCTTCGTCTTTGATTTAGAAGAAAAGGGTTATCGTGGAGTCGTTATTATTACTCTGCTGGTACGAAATATTTCATTGCTTTGCTAGCATTTTGTACCTTGAATTACACGATAGCAATGCAAATACATTGAATAAACTAAATGTAGTAACGATGCTTCAGATGAAGCTACCACAGATAAATCTTGAGCACATCGCTGTTCGTCATTAAAGAAATTCATTATTCTTTCATTACCAAGGTGGGCGGACCGCCGGCATACTCGCTTCCCTTCACCCTGGCAGGCGGTGCGATCGATGTCAGCCTTAGCGGGTGGTCTGTCCGGGTTCTCCTGACAAACTTCGGCGTGGAAGTCTTCTATGATGGCTCTCACTCAGTCAAGGTAAGCGGATCTGGATAAGATTATAAATTGGTATCCAAGATGATGGATTCACGTCAACACAGATGGCGACTAAGAACCGGCAGCGCGTCGATCAAGGCGAATAAGAATAGACTCCATTTGTAGATTCCATTGCTACAAAGCACATCTTACCTGTTAGAAGATATCTTGGCTGGAATGTAAGAATAACTTCTTTAAACACCATTTTATTGTAGGTTAAGGTTCCGAGCGACTACTGGGGCCAGATGTGTGGCCTTTGCGGTAACTACAACGGCGACACAAGTGACGACTACATGACACCAGACGGAACCATCGTCGGAGACTGGACCACTTTCGGGAACAGTTGGATCACAGACAACGAGACGTGTGTTCTTTTTGCTAATAAGCATTGATTGGCCGATTCGACAATAAATCACAGGATCTCTCAGGATAATGCCAAATATAGTGCTATGAGGCGACCCTTTTTAGTCTTTCGTAGAAACATGGCATGAGGAATAAGTTGATTGTTCTAACTGTTGTTCTGATGGAATTTTGTCCTCCAGTTGTCCCGGAGGTATGCAGCCAACTCCACCTCCCCCTTGTAGCGACGCCGTACGAGCTGCCGCTGAGTCGACTGACAACTGCGGGCTGCTTAAAGATTTGAACGGCCCGTTTGCTGTCTGCCACGGCACCGTGGATCCTGCACCTTTCTTCAACGACTGTGTCTTCGACATGTGTGCGTGGAACGGGAACACCATAGGACTTTGTCAGAACCTGGAGGCCTACGCCGACGCCTGTCGGGCAGCTGGCGTGGCGCCGTTTTCCTGGCGGACAGAAGAGCGATGTCGTACGTTGTCTGTTGGCAGTGTTGCCATGATACATGTTTCCAATTTTGATTGGCATTTTGCATTGATGACTTCTACAAATGAGCTCTTTATATATATTCTCATGTTTTCTTTAACCATTCGACTGCTTTCATGCCAGTGGTATAACACGTTTTCTTTCTGTGTTTTATTCTTAACAGCCAGAGACTGCCCACCGAACAGCATGTACTCTACATGCGTCAGCAACTGCCCTGCGACCTGCCCGAACCCCAACGCCGAAGAGGAATGTTCCCGCGGCTGTGGAGAAGGCTGTAAATGTGATCCCGGCTTCCTTCTTAGCGGACAACAGTGCGTTCCACAAGAGCAGTGTGGCTGCACCGACGATAAAGGACGTTACTACATTGTCAGTACAACTTAATCCACCTACCTTTTTTTTGTGTATCTACCTTTGTTTTAATACAAAGAGTGGACACACCAGACTTTCACCAGGCCCTCTGCCATTTGTCATGTTAACCAGGATCCGAAGGCTCGGAGCATTGATTAACCTTTATTGAGGCGTGACGGGGTCGATACCTACTTCCATCCACGTTTGAGCCACTGCTCATGTTACACCTTCGTTAGATCACGTGCTATAAGCAATCAGGTCATCGAATATTGTAACGAAAACCAGGGGGCCAGTTGAAAGTGTAGTCAGTCCATTCTTCAATGTTGGAAAAAATACCTTTCTCATTTCTTTTTTTATTGGGCAAACCACATAAATTTCAAACCCGGTCTCAGACTATATCAAGGCTAAGGCCAATATACACGAATCAAGATTTCACATCCTACCACTAATTATTTACGAAATGAATATAGTCTGTCCTTCATAAATGTTTGTTCAACGTAAATCTCTCATCAGCAACATCAGCAGTGCCAGTAGTGATAGTATATGGAATGCCGCGTGTAATACATGTATGTTCCAATGTTCCAAACCCCTATAGCTGGGAGAACGCTGGAGAGAGGATGGAGAGAACTGTGTCTGTGACGCGGGAAATGTCATCACATGTGTTGGTGAGCAGGACATTTTGATGTATTATTCACGTTATTCTGTCGTCAAACATTCATTTGAAACATGTGCTCATGGTTCGTATTCATCTACTGCACAGTGCGCTGAAGAAGATAAGGAGAAAATCTCCTGAAATAAAATCATCAGACCTTTCGGAGCATTTGAGTATCATTGCGAGCGTTTTAATAGAGCTTTTTGTATGTTGTTGCAGAGATAGACGAATGTGCCTCTGATCCATGTCAAAATGGCGCAACTTGTCAGGACGAGACCAACGGCTACAACTGCATTTGTGTTCCTGGTTATGAAGGAACTCATTGTGAAACGGGTACGTTTCTTTTCCATTCTATTCGACGTGGTTCACCGGAAATTTTCCTAGGCGTCATTTAGATTCTTCGGTTATGACAAATTTTCATCCATCATATTAATTTCGTTTAAGTAGAAACAAATGATGTGGAAATGCAAGTACCTACAATAATAGCGAAACACCTTTATTTGCAACTATTAGACTTGAATATTTTGGTACTATTATCTTTCGACGGCTTTATTACGAGAAAATCAAAGTAAATCAAGTTTCTTACCGTTTCTCTTTGGCAAGTAAGGAATTCTTTGATACCGAAACATTTGCAAGGGACAAAAAGCTGCTAAAAAGAAATCAATAGGCGTTTCGTAGCAATTTATTTTCAATATGTAATGTCATTGCGAACATTTTTGACAATTTTTTAAATGTCGTTGCAGACGTAGACGAATGTGCCTCTGATCCCTGTCAAAATTGCGGAACTTGCGAGGACGAGGTCAACAGCTACAACTGTATTTGTGCTCCTGGCTATGAAGGAACTCATTGTGAAACAGGCACGTTTTCCATAATTCAAAGCTGTCTTATCGTATCTGACATTTTCGTCGGCGTTGTTTAGGTTAGAACCAGGTTTCAAACAGATTTCTCTAGAAGTACAAAATTCCTTCGAAATTGGAAGTATCACTGTGACAAGGGCAGAACATCTTCCTTTGGAATTGGATATTTGGTAGTAATTGGATATTTGGTAGTTATTTTCGACGGCGTTATTTAGAAAACGTAGCAAGTGTTGGTTGACTTTGAAAATGCTAAATGTCACTGCAAGCGTTTTTGCCAGAATTTCTTGTACGTCGACGAATGTCGCTTGTCTAACTCGCTTGAGGGTGCTATTTAGCTTAAAACAAGTTTTCAACCATGTTACTTTTGAAGTAAAATTTTTCTTTGTACTGACAACAGGAGGAGAAGAACCCGTTTGTTTCAATATTTCTATATCATTTATCATCAATTTTGGCGTAGCTGCATTTTCCCATGCATGGTAGTTGCCTTTTTGACACCTTAGATTTTCGACGACATTTTTACACAAACATTACCCCCATTATTTGACAATGAAGATCTCTAACTTTCTAAAGATGCAGGGTGTAGACGATTCTATTAATCTGTGATTTTGTTTTTACATATGAAACAATTTCCAACGAAAATTTTAATGTTTGATATTTTGTCCATTCCCTTGTTACCAAATAACAAGGTCCATTCTAATGACTCCACTCCTGGTAGCACTCTTCTCTGTCGATGGTACAAAAAAAACGGTCTTGGCACATGGACGACATATAGTACTGCTCCATTTTGTATTGATTGTGTACAGAAACTGGATTTTCTTTTTCCCACTGCAGTTATTCCTGGTGTGACAATCTTTGTGAACCCTGATGACCCCCATCTCGTCGCAGAGGTCACCGGCGATGGCAAGGTCATACAGGTAGGAACGAAAAAAAGAGAAACAAAGACAACATTGTGTTCTTCTAGTTTACATTACTATCATTTAATTGCAGTGTTTCCTCGACTAGTCTCATGGTTCAAAATCTCATGGTTTATTGCTGTCGACTTTGCAATGAAGGATATTGAAATCCCCCTATTCATTAGCCGCTAAATATTCCTTCGTGACGTCAACAGTCCAACATAACGGGATCTTTTGGAACAATCTGAGGCTTTTCTTTTCCATAACAAATTCATACAGGCCGATTCAAAACCTGTAACTACAACTCTTTTGGACTTATAGGTTCAAGGAGACAAGACAGAAGATGGAGACGCGACCTCGGTGGAGTCCCTTACCAAGACCACATCTTGCGGGGACCAGACCATTGTCGGCTTCTCTCCGGACAGCGCGCTTGTCGACACCGTGGTGACGTCATCAGGGGTCTCAATGACGTTTACGTGGATTGATGACAAAGTTTTCGTCACTGCTTCGGCAAAAAACGCCAGTTTTGAGCTCAATGTGCTGGTAATGTGTCTCCATAGCTGTATAAAAATTCATCATGTTACTTCGGATTTGAAATTTGAATATCTAGTCTAAATACTGCTCACGAAGGACTTACAGTCGTTTTTTTCACAAAGAATTTATGTTAACGTTAAAACCTGGTTTCTCAGATCTTTCCTTAGTCAATGACGAAAGACAGTGGATGCTGTCTGAAACGTCTAACAGTTTCAACATTTTATCCACTTGCTTGAGTAACTATTTTGGCGTATCTTATTACCTGGATGTCTAACGTGTTACGACTGTCATTTACAGATCCAACTTACCGGAAGGTGTATCACCTACTACTGCCTTCGTACGTACTCCCTAGTGTTGAACCTACCACAATAGCTCAGAGTACCCTCACTTTACTTTCAGGTTGACCTGGAGCCAAGTGACTTGTCAACCGGAACACCAGAAACGGTAACTGAAACTCCGGACTACGATTACGGGGTTACCAACAGCGGAGGGGATTCTGCACAAACTGAAGTGTCGACTACCCAAGAACCCCAGACTGCCCTCCCGACCTCGGAATCTGAGCCCGTCATGGCGGGACAGAGTCTCAGGCTGCCTGTCCATGTTACTTTGTGTAACCTGTCAGCAGAACACGTGACTGTCAGGGCGTTTGGCTACAAAGGTGTGTAGTTTGTTGTCAAGTCTGGTCAAGTCTATATTTCAAATCTGCAGATGTGTGTGTGTGTTTGTGCGACTAGAGCTGATTCAGTCACTGAAAGTCTAATTCAGTCATTGATTAGAATGTTCAAAATTGTTTCTCTTTTCGCAATAACATCTATTAAAAAGAGAATTCTTCTGCCACAGGGGTAACCGAAGCTACCGACACTTCGTCCCTGGACCCGGACGTGGAGTACCGTGTTGTTCCGACAGGTAAAGCTGGAAAGTTTGTGATCGTCGTCCCGACCAGCCCCGCGAACACTTCAGCGGAGGTGACTCGGACCGTGTGTGGCAGCGTCACTCAGGTGTTAGGGGGCGTGTGCTCCGCGTTGCTGAACATCAACGCTGTAACGGACGGCACCATCTGTAACGAGGTCGCCGACGCCGCAAACCTCCTCACGACTCAGACAGGTCAGGAAAAAAATATGTGAATTGAGCAGTCTGTGTTGTGGTCTATTTTCTAAAGAAAATCAGTCGCCATCTGATGCTACGGTCGCAATTGGAAAAGGGGGCACTTCCGGGCAGTTTACGGGCTGTTTTTTCACTTTCGGGTGTTACCCCCACGTGGCACCGTGGGGCACCCTGCGGCTACCGGACCATTTTTGGGCACAGCCGGGGGCCTGGAAGTTTTTAACTCGGAGTTAAAATCAACCCGGCCGGGACCCGGTAACAAATAGACGCGTAAGCTTATCGTGAGAACACCGAGAGGTACCCTTCTGGTGTTCGGCAGTCCACCGTGACAGAGTTGTGTCTTAGGGGTCCGACTCGGACTACACCCGTCCGGTACTCCCATACGGGCACCGGTGCAAATGTGACCATAGCATAAGACAGTTATCTTTGCCAAGAGTGTTATGTTATCGGTGCCTTTTGTGGGTGGGATTGTTTGTTCTTTTGTGAACAACATAACTTGGGAAGTTTTGAACGGATAAGACAATAATAGGGCAAGTTGGATTATGAGTTTCCTAGTTACACTATGCTCTGATATATAGACAGAACATGTAAGCGTACAAGTGGTATTATAAGTATGTCATTTTTGTTCTTACAGGTGGGGAAAGTGCTCTCGTTATGGCCGCCTGCTCGGGAGGTTTCGCCTGCGTTGAGGCGTTCTGCGACGCCGTTGGCTTCAATGCAACGGAGGAGGAAGCCATGGTTTCGTCTGATCTCTGTGAAAGGGTACTTCATCTTGCATTTTTTGCCTAATGAGATACAGTCAATGCTTTTCATAGTAAATAGAATGCTTGCATGGAGCAGAATGATTTTTTTCGACAAGATTTCTAACATTATTAGGACGAAGTTGTCTTTTTCAGATTCAATCAGTACACCATACATTTTCAAATCTTAACACGTTTTCGGGATGACCAAATCATTTCATCCATAGCCAAAATGAATTCTATGCACGTCCTGTTGTTATAGAGGCTGCAATAGACGGATCAATATGTTTCTTCCTTTTTTAAAACCTTTACTTCAGGTGACGGAAACAGTCGACTCGTTTTCTCCGGAGCCGGTGCTTGTTGTCCCGAAGGCCGTGTTCTCGAGCGGGGAGGAGGTCTCCGCACCGGGAATGATCGTGACTCCTGGAAACGCCAACCAAACGCTGCCTGCCTTCAGCATTTCCTTCGGCGGTGCTCACGTGATCTCCTCTGTGGTCATCACCCCGCGAGATCCCTTACCTGGCCAGGACTACGTCGTGCGCGCGCAGTTCGGCTGTACCGACCCCACCACTGTGGTCACGATGACGATAGTCGGGACAGATGGTTACGACGATGAAGTAAGTCTGATGTTTTGCTGTAGAGTAGACGGCTGTACGTTAACGTGGTATGGAAGTGTCATTTGCCATACGTTGGATGGCGATCATGAGTCTGACGTTTCATTGATTAGTTTTGCCATATACTAAGTCTTGTTACTCTGCTTCCATCAGGTGCAGTGCACAGGCGCCATCGCGGGCTGCACCCTGCGTGTGCCTGGGGCGGACGCCCTCGTGCGCGACCGCATCACCGTCTCTATCCGCTCAGCCACCATGCCCGTACTCTCCAGGGAGTACATCGTCATTTTCTGAGAACATCATTCGTGTTATCCCAAATCAAGCAACCCAACTAAAGTTACGTTTGACTGCTTTTAGAGGTGTTAGTGTGACAACAATAAATAGATAATCTCTGGTGGTAATAATGTTGTATAGAAGTCATCCAAATGACACAATGCTTCATAATGGCAATAAATTTCCGTCAGCAAAATTAAAGTCGTGATGACATAAACCGTTGAGGATACCTTTTTATCAAGTTTCGGCTCAATGCTTCGTATTGCCATGACAACAAGAAAACAATTTCGGAGTCATTTTCCCAGATGTGTGCTGTATGCCAAAGTTTAATGCATTCCAATGGGCATATGTTTCATCATCAATTAAGGCACCGGTATACCAGATTTCAGGCCATTTGGTTGTTACACCAGGGCACAGGAAATTTTGGTCACTCTGTAAATGGCCCCCGCAAAAACTCAATAAAATCATTTCAAATGCCTATGTGCAAAAATGAACCAACAATCCAATTCACTAGAATAGCTGTGACTTGACATTAAGGTATTGGGCAACATGTAGACTATGTATTGTCTTAAACTTACAAGAGCATAATCGTTTGCTTTGAAACCGTTGATGTGCTTTATGAACATGTTATTTCTCAGAATAGAAAAAGCAACAGTTTATTGACTGCTCAACTTTATCCTCTGCATGGTTGTACATGCATATGGTATTTTTATTTGTATGTAGAACTCTTGGTAATATTGAATTTCAATAGTTAAAGAAAGTTATTGATATTTTACGTCGCAAACATGCATTGTAGACCTCCGTAGCACCCTAGCCTGATGAGCTTCAATGTAGCATTAATAACTTCAGTTTCAACAATATAGAAAATCAGTCTGGGAATCTTTCCTGCGTATAACATTATTATCATTATCATTATTATATGTGTACCGCGTATCGCCAAGTAGCCTAATGAATAGGGTCTTTGACCTGATATCGAGAGGTTATAAATCCCAGACAGGCCCTGATTTTAGTCTGTGGGAAAATAGGCATGTGCTTCAGCAGCAGTAAAGAATATACATTAGACAGATATATAGGCCATGTTGATTTGATTGAATATGGATGACATCCGCGCGTGCATCTATTTTCGTCCGTTTCCAACAACAACAATATGTTTTCGGCCATACAAGGTTGCTGCAAAATGAGAAAATATATGCTGTAAATTGGAGAAAAATATTTCGGGAAACGAATACTAATGTTGCAAAATGTCACAGTCAAATCCAAAGTCAAAGAAGAAGATGTGATAGAACAAAAAAGAAGAATCTATTATCCAGTATACCATGCTCTGTTTTGTAAATTTTGTTCGTCCTTTATGACCACGTAGATTTCATGATGAAGGCAACCTGTTTTTCGCATCAGTTTTGGGGTTCCCATAGGATGCCATCCATATAATCAAATCAACATGGCCTTAAATGAAAGAAATGAAGGATATGAAGAAAAATGCGTGAGGTGCAGACTTGTCAATATACGCATTATAGATAGGGTCTACAGGACCTGGTGTTTAGATAACTGATGACTGAGTACGGACTCTTTTAGATATTTCGCACTGCTTTAGATCCCTCCAGGTTGATATTCAATCCGTAGTATTCTGCCGACTGTATTGGGGGAAGTGGACGATAAACCTATCTGCTTATCATGTTAACAAATGCGTATAACTATTTGCCCTTCTACATATTTCTTATGGGATTCCTTGCTAGGGACTTTAGTGAAGAAGCTTCCTCGGTGGAACGGTTATGATTTAGCAATAATAATAAGTCTTTCCGTAATTATCATCCCATTTAGATGTTAACAATATATGCATGAATCAGTTAGCAAACGCCACGAACGCTAGAAACTTTCAAATGAACATTTTGTTACTAAAAATTTCAAGATAGATGAGTTGAATATGAAATACACAACATACTGTTGAACGTTTTCATATGAAACACACTTGTAGATTATGTTATAGTATTCTTTTATGATTAACATAGAACTATTTATTTCAAAATAAACATGTGGTGTTGCGCTCTGATTTCCCGGTGGTCTTTTATATCCAGCTAACGACACAGTAAAGGCATCTTAGATACAAGATACAGTATGACTTTATTGGATATAGCCGTGTTGCCACTGAATCAAAGCCAAATTGTACAATGATTAAAACTATTTATGACATAGTCGGCGCACTACAGATACGATATCACCTGGTATAACTTCAACTTTCATTTAAAATATTAGGACGGACAAAAGATAATATCAACATATCAAATATATTTACAGAAAAAAAGGGCACTATCCATACCGATTGATATTGCGGGTCGTGCACGGTATGAGTCGAAATACCCGTTATTACTGACTTTCGGACAGTTCGGTTGATGACTGTTCCGTGTGACTCTCCCGAAGTGATCCAAGCCCTGAGCAGCTGCACGTCGCCAAAACGTAAGCATTTAAGGTCGTGTTTGCGTATTTAAGGTTTATATCTCGCATATAGGTTCATTTAGTTGTGTCCAAAGTCATATCTTATGCAATGGCCGTTACTCCGATGTAACGTTGACCAAAGCAAACAAAACAGATTCGGCAGTTATAATAACTTTATCGTATACGCATTACGTTCTGCCGACGTGCTGCCCTGAGCAAACTTAAGGCACTGTTGTTCACGTCTGGTGGCAAGTGTTAACAGCCCGAGGTGTTTCAGCGAATGTGCATACCCTGTGTAGTCGTGTCCATGATGATATGAATGGTAAACATGTCTTAGGTGACAATGAACAAAAAATAACATGCATCGGCCGGGAATCGAACCCGGGCCTCCCGCGTGGCAGGCGAGAATTCTACCACTGAACCACCGATGCTTACGACAGTAGCATAAAAGTGTTCGATCTTGAATGAAAAATAGGAGACAAATGCAAGTTGAGAGAAACATAGCTTTGAGCAGTGGTTGGTTGATTGGTTGGTTGGTTGGTTGGTTGGTTGGTTGGTTGGTTGGTTGGTTGGTTGGTTGGCTGGCTGGCTGGCTGGCTGGCTGGCTGGCTGGCTGCCTGGCTGCCTGGCTGGCTGGCTGGCTGGCTTGCTGGCTGTTTGGTTGGTTGGTTGGTTGGTTGGTTGGTTGGCTGGTTGGTTGGTTGGTTGGTTGGTTGGTTGGTTGGTTGGTTGGTTGGTTGGCTGGCTGGCTGGCTGGCTGGCTGGTTGGCTGGCTGGCTGGCTGGCTGGCTGGCTGGCTGGCTGGCTGGCTGGCTGGCTGGCTGGCTGGCTGGCTGGTCGGTCGGTCGGTCGGCTGGTTGGCTGCTTGGTTGGTTGGTTGGTTGGTTGGTTGGTTGGTTGGTTGGTTGGTTGGTTGGCTGGCTGGCTGGCTGGCTGGCTGGCTGGCTGTTTGGTTGGTTGGTTGGTTGGTTGGTTGGTTGGTTGGTTGGTTGGTTGGTTGGTTGGTTGGTTGGCTGCGTGGTTGGCTGGTTACTTGGTTACGTGAAACTTCCGCCAGTATTCACGAAGAGCCGTACAACACCACGGCGAACCTCCCGCAGACGAAGCGCGTAGATGACATGTTTGCGCAATGAACCACATCAGCACTGGTGGTTGCTTTTTGATGTTGCGGGCAATGGCTCTTACACGAAAGAGTTTCTGTCATGCACACAAAAAAGCAAACATGCTACCGTGCCCTGACATACCCTAGAACACCAAGGTGATGTTTAAGAGGGTGGTAATTTGTTTGTTAACACTAAAGTGTTGTTTAAGTTAACTCGTCTCCATAGAAACATCATAAACAGGTTTTTGTTCAGCTACCATTGACTGTGACTCCTTGTAGTGGCGCACTAGTAGTTCAAACAAGACCTAGAAAGGTCAAGACGATGAAATGCGTAGGGACCACACCAGCATAGGTGGGAACTTTGTCATATCAAGGAGATTTTATCATAATAACCAGCATTTTCAAGGTTTAAAACAAAAATGATTTGAACAAGAATAGAGCTAGAGCTATGACAACAATAATGATAATCTAATGTACACGGCAGCAAGAAACTCACGATCTTCTTTGCCTAAATTTACCCTCACGAGGTACAGTGGTATCGCCCGGGAAATCCTCGCTATGACTCATCACTGGGAACAATAAAGGAGGTTATATATAACCTCCTTGGAACAATCTAGACCTTCTGCAACAGCTTTGGGTTCACACACTCCAGGTCTGACTTCGCTGTGAACGCAAAGGTACCCGGGTCACGGGTTTCTCACTGGGCACCGAGTGATGAACGCGTGAACAAAATGGTGTCGTCACTGGACGTCCAGCACCGAAGAAAGTTCATCACTAGAAATCCAGTGACGAACGGCTTTATTCCAGTACTGAAGCTCCCTCGGTGCTGGAATTCCAGCACTGAATGTTGCCTCGGTGCTCGGTTTCCAGAAATGAACTCCGCTCATCACTCGGTTTCTAGTGATGATCTCCGCTCGTCACTCGGGTGCCAGACAAGTAAGGCTAGTTCAAATGTCATTCATCACTGGTTACCCAGTACGGAGGTTACTCGTCACTAGATAACCAGTAACGAGAGTCCCGAGGTCACGGGTTCCACGCTAGATTTACCAGTGATGAGTGACTCTCTAGTACTGGAAGCCGAGTGATGACATTATTTCGTTAGTGGCCTTCCAGTGATCACGTCCTATTATCACTGGAATGTTCCAGTGCTAACTGTTAGACAATATTTTGTGTGCATTTTGAGTCGATACCGTTACGGCGTACTACAGTAAGACGTACACAAAGGGAACCTTTATACATTTTTTTAATTATCGATTTGTCAGTGTTGTGTACTTTTGTATGACACAAACAATTATTTATTCAAGCATCAGGATATATTTTATTCACTAGTTTGACAGTTTGCATTATATTTGTACCCCATATAATGTCGCAGCTCCATTATCGATCTTAGTTTGAACTATGAGTCTTATCTGACTTACATGTTACAATCTGAATAAATACAAGGCTCAACTGTAGAGGTACCATCTTTATTGTTGATCGTGCTTTTGTGATAGACAATATCTACGCACTAGTCTGGCCTTTGTGATATCCGTTTTTAGCAAGATAATAACAGGTGTTTTATCTGCGCACTAATCTGGCCTTTGTAATGTCCATATCATATGTTAATCACTTGTAGCAAGACAATATCTGTGCAATAATCTGGCCTTTGTGATATCCGTTTTTAGCAACCGTCACTTGAATTTGTATTTTTGACTTTTTTCGTAAGCGTAACGTTACGTAAAATGACGCGTACGTTAGCGTAAACTGCATATCGGATTAGCTGGCTCAGTTTACAATTACGGTGTGGAATCTATCGTCACCAGCTCAGATTTGCCCAGGTTAAAATAGAACCTCCTTGGTTTGCCACAGCGGAACATTTGTCGTCACTGGTTTTCCACAATGGAATATTTGTCATCACTGGTTTTCCAGCCCCGCAGGTACTCTCATCTCTCGGTTTCCAGTGACGATTCAGGGATTTCTAGTAACGAAGTCGCCTCATTGCTGGACGTCCACAGATGGCAAAACTTCATCACTGGAAGTCTAGCGATGAAGGCACCTTCGGTGCTGGACACCGAGTGATTACTAAGGAACCCGTGACCCCGGTACTTTTGCGCTGTGCACGTACACTAGAAGCTATCGAAGGAAAATGGCTCTGGATTACGTTAGAGCCATGTTGAGGCCTAATGCAAGACGCCGTTATAACGAAGGCGTCTTTGACAGGTGTAAAGAGGGAGACCTTCTAGAGTTTCATAGGAGACTCTACTCTCACTGGGCGGTGTACGTGGGCGACGGGATGGTCATCCATCGTATAGAGGTCAACGGCAGGGTGAAGGTAAGATGGCCACTTTCAAGTTAAAGACAGATTCACGACTCCCCCCACCCTCCTCAGCGTAAGGTAGCAAAACGCATATCTATCCGCAACCCCCGAAGGCCCTTGACGCTGGGGTATAATGTAGTTTCACAAGTCTGGAAAAAGACGTAAATTGTTATGTGGTAGAAAAATACGCCAGCTTTGCGATTGCATAAGTTGGACCATGACGTTTGTTTGGTCATCGTAGATATGCGCCAGCAGTCTTTATTCATTTTTCGGCATTTTGTCTATGTTGTATACCCTAAACTGAAAGATACTAGTTTTCATATTTCTCAAGTGCACCTGACTATACATTTTTAAGCGGCTAGGATGTGACGTTGTGGTCTGTAATAAGGAGAATCCCCATAGACAACATATTGTGTTCTGCTATTTAATAGAGTGGCGTCATTGGGGATTTTTGCTGACCTAATGTTCCGGGTCAGGGTTCAAATATGACCTGTGCTCGGTAATCTGCCGGAAGTGCGTGGATGAGACTTGCGTGGATGGGTCTGTGTCTTCGCACCTATAAATCAAGATTCTTTTGATGGATTTGCGTAAAATTTGGCATGTCTGTAGTTCGGAGATCAAACACCTTAGCCCCACAGCAAACACCCTAATTACTTCACTGAGAATCGTGTCCTACGGGCTCTTGTTTCAGATTCGGGAAGACCGGTTCTGGGACGTTGCTGGAAACGACATGGTCAGCATCAACAACTACTTGGACTCCATCAAGGCTGCGAAGCCAGGACATGAGATCGTTCAGAGGGCGCGGTCCCGACAGGGGGACACCTGCTACAACCTGATGTCGAAAAACTGCGAGCATTTCGCCAACTGGTGTCGGTACGATGTGACATTCAGCAGACAGGTAAATGATAAAACATTTTTTTTTCGGTCAGCCGTCTGACCAGTTTTGAACCATCAGGTGTGTTTACGAACTTACCACCCTTTTTGTATTACTCACCTAGAACATCTTAACCGATGTTTCCGTTCTCCTAACTTTACAGGCAACATTGGCAACGACCGTCAATGCTGGTATCGCAGCGGCAGGCATGGCGACTGGCATACCGCCTCTCGTCGCTATCGGCCTCGGTGTCCAATGGCTGATGACGAAGACTTCTTGGGGCGTGTCTTATATGTAGTCGAGATAAAAAATACTTGAAAGCCTTAGGTTGATACAATGTCCCTCTTGCTGTTCTAAAATAAGCTTCTTGGTTAAGGTGCTATCTCAATTGTGAGTCAATCAGCGATGTAGAAAGGCCAGGTCATATTACAGAGCACCAAACCTTCATCATTAGCTTGTCGTTCATTTGCAGTTCACTCCAACTTTCCCATTCATCGTAATGACATCAGGTACATTAGTAAAATTGTATTCATGTTCCTGCATTTATTAATCTTAAGGGTGATCCCTTCTGTTACTGGAGAAATATGCTTAGCGCACTACATCTCATTCTGGTTCTTTAAAAGTTGGAGGAAACTATTTTGTGTGTGATATCAGAAAAATGTGTTAGCTTCGGAAGGCTTTCTCTATGTTGTACGCGTTTGTGGTGGCACATTGATGTGTAAGCTTTATATGGCTGTCGCTACACCATGGCACCGCATCAGACAATAGATATTTGCTAGGACAAGATCTTGTCCAATTATGAAACTCTTAGTGGTCTTTGCTAAAAGTGTGGAGCCAAGTCTAGAGCGTTTGGTACTTTGTAATTGTGCCTTCTTTTCATGTAAAGAAACTTGATGTATGTTTGTTTGTGCCGATCAAGCAATAGATATTTGATAGGTCAAGTTCTTCTCCGATTGTGAAACTCTGAGTGGCCTTTAATTTGCATATTTTCAGTTCATACATGTTGCTGTTTACTATAATAGAATGTAAATTGCCGTGTCATGATCTTGATTGTGAAACTTCAGTAAGTGTACGTGTACAATATATAAGCCCCTTGCCCGAACAACAACTGTTCTTTAAACAAACCTACATTATATTTACGTTCGTGCCATTGAAATGCGACTGATCAAGAATGTTGCTATTCACAAGTGACAGGACGACCGTGAGCAAAGAATGTAGAGTACATGGCTTCAGAAATATGTAAATAAACGGTTGTTAACTTTACACCTGACCCTGTGATCTGAGTGTGTTTGACTTTAACGTACGTTGTTTAGGGTTTGGCATGGGACAAAAGTGGCCGTCTTGGCGGTGTTGGTTGGCAAGGGTGCTGATAGTAATTTACGATGTAGTTATTACGGGCCACATTTTATCTTAAAAAAGGGGGTGTTAAATCAGACGTCATTTATATTGTGAACAATAAAGGTAAAACTTATCTTCAACAAACACAGCAAGTAACAGGCACCCAAGCGTGAAGGAATCAGGCATAAAGCAGACACAACAAAATGATCGTTATGACTACCCCCTCCAACAATAAAAGTAAAAGTGAAACAAGTAAAAGTCAGGACACACATTTAAGTTTTTAGCTCCCGCTACTCTATGGTTAAGAAACTTTTTTCACCGAACCGGTTCAGCACAAAGGAAAGTTTAGTCAAAAGCAGAACCTATATATTAGGAACAAATCATGTACTGAACCGCCGAACATGTTCGATTTTAAAACATCCTAACACAATAACGGATATCTTGGCGCATGTGACGTCATGGGTGGAGCGCTACACCATTAGCGGCCTCGAAGTGATTTGCCGACCGAAACTAACCAAAAAGAAGCTACAAGAGTCTAACTTTTGGGCAACTTTGACCAAACTCCTCCTCCACTAAGACGCTAGGCACAGATCAGCTTCTTTAAAAAACCTAACTCCAAAATAAACGGGGACTACCCTGTCCGGCGGAAGAATTTGGTTGTGCACCGGTTTGGTATAATTGTATGACGGGTGACTTTGTTTTCCTAAGCTGAGATTGTTTTTCGTGGTACACAGTGCGTACGGAACAGTCAAAATGTCTTTTTTTGTCTCATCATCATCGTCATCTTCCTCAATGTCCAGGACATCGGGAAATTGGATGAATCCTTCCGACGCCCGACGCAATAACGAGGACGTGGCGTTCCAGTGCACAGAAGGAGACCTCCTACAGTTTCCCAGGGAGGGAGGCTTCTCTCACTGGGCTGTGTATGTAGGTCGTGGGTGGGTCATCCACCTCCTAGATGATGGAAAGGTAAGAGACATGGTCCTATAGTTTCTTGTGGATGATCTACGATGGACCTTATATGTTCTGTTCAGCAACTATGTTCTCAGCTGTTAACAAATGGCGGTACTTAAGCATACAACATTCCCTGCTGATCGGTTGAAATGTTCGATTCTTCTTTTCTAGGTCCAGAAAGACCGGTTCTGGGACGTGGTGGGAGACAGTTTGGCCAAGATAAACAACTACCTGGACGGGGAGATGAACGTGCTGCCAAGGGAGGAAATCGTGAAGAGGGCTCGGTCTAAACTTGGAGAAATGGAGTACAACCTGGTGTCCTACAACTGCGAGCACTTCGCTACCTGGTGCCGCAACGGGGTGGCACGGAGCCAGCAGGTGTGTATCTAAGTGTTTTGTTCATATCGCAAGTTTAAGGGTGCTTGAATTTGCGTGAACATCGCTAAGTCCGCCTAGAACATGAATGTTCTTTGTTGGTATTTTGCAGGTGAGAAACGTCATGGCCGATGCCATAGGCGTTATGAAATGAGACCCGAAGATTGGAGTCGTGCAAACCGGAGATTGAATTCCCCGATGATGCGATAACCCGACAAAAAAGTTCGCGAGAGATAAAAGTGTGGTGCCAAGTCTAAAACGTGGGGCACTTTGTAATCATGGCTCTTTTCATGTAGAGAAACCTGATCTATGTTTGTTCCTGCGTCCTGACCCTGATCTGAGTGTGTTTGACGTACGATGTCGTTTAGGGTTTCGCCGTAGGAAAATATAATAGTCAGTGTTGCTTGGAACAATCCACAAAGGTGATGAAAGTAACTTAGTAATTACGGGCCACATTTTATACATCGAAATTTTAAAAAACCTAGTAATTGGCCTAGGCTGAAATATGATACTGCAACGTAGCAGCATAGAACTTTTCTCTGTCCCACCAAAATCAGAAAAAGCTTCGTCTGATCTGGAAACTACCGTCGATGAACTTGGAGGGTCCCTGCTGCCGAATTTAAACAAAGAAAAAGGGGAAGTGTTAGCTGTCGCGAAGTTCTTTTCTCCGCTTTTCTTCTGCGCAGTGCATCAGTCTGGCTTCTCCTGATTTAGCTGCCTGGACAGTGGCAGCCATGAAGGTAGTAAGACTCGTGCACGATCAGGGATGGTTTAATGTCCGACACCCGGGAGCAGCCTGCAGTAGGAAACAACAGATCAAAGATCCACCCCGACCAATCGAACGCTTTGAAACTCAGATTCGAATCAGTCATGACACGACAAATCACTTTCTAAATCTGACAAAACAAACTCGCCAGTGAGATGCTGGAAAGTGTCAGCTTTCAAAAGATTTTTCAGATTGACAATTTTGGCACTTAGCATAAAGCAGGAAATGAGGTAACTTTTTCTGTGACCATTGACTGATAGCCTCCTGTCAGTGTTCCAAAGTATCTAATAGGAATCCTGCCTCAACTTCCTGTCACTCTTTATCTGCTGTATTCAATTAACGAACATACAAAAACACAAACAAATTACAACAAAACGAAGCTGCAAATCCATGACCCCAGAAAATAATTGATGGTCAACGTAGTATTTATAATCTGTAATCATAAAAATCTTATATAGAGTAGATGAGTGTTCCACATACCTGCCTGTGCCATTGCTAGCTTCAGCTGTTCCTTCAACAGTTGTAGAACTTGCTGGACCCCTTCCGCACCCTGCAACAGAAACTTGTCAATTTAGTACATCAAGATACTGGACACCAGGGCACTACAACTATCCCTCATTATCGTTAATCTTTAGGGTGGTAACTGATTTCCAAGGGAGCCCTAAGATTGCCCCATGTGCGGCCAAAGGACTGTATGTTTTGAACCACTCACACCGGGAAGGACCCCTACTCTTTTCGATAAGTGCGGTGGGTTCTTAAACGTGCTCAAGGTGTGGCTCTCCTTAAACATAGGACCTCCATTTAACGTCCTATCCGAGGAACGTCTCTAACCGAAGCTAGGTACTCATTTTCATCTGAGCGAAATGAGGAAAGTCGTGTTAAGTGCCTTTCCTAAGGGCACAACGTCAACGGGACAAATCAGGGAACCGCAGATTCAAACTCAGTACTTCTGGGTTCTCGGACCAAACACCCTTCCAGATTTCTCTTTTTCACACAATCTAAACTTGACGAATAAAAAAATGTTGAAAGGTTCATCATTACCATTACGTTCAGTTTTCAAAAAGGCAAAAGAGTTTTTTTCAAAACCCACATTACACGCAAGTCCCCAGAGGACAGGCCTGCCGACGAACACACATCGCGCCCCGAGCGCCAAGGCCTTCAGCACGTCCGTCCCACTCCTAACACCTCCGTCAACGTAAACATCCGCCTTACCGTCGACTGCGCGGATAATGTCCGGTAGTGCATCAATCTGGGAGGGGGGTAGATATCAAAGTTGAGATGTGCAGTCAAACCCCCGCTCATTCGCAAGGAGACCACTCGGTCGGTCAGTCGGTCGGTCGCTTGCTCGCTCACTCACTCACTCACTCACTCACTCACACTCTCTTGCTCACTCACTCACTCACGCTCGCTCGCTCGCTCGCTCACACACACACTCACTCACTCATTCACTCACTCACTCACTCACTCACTCACACTCATTCACTCCCATTCATTCATTCACTCAATCCATCTTTTACATGGATGTCCCAGCTATACTAAGTTAAACGAACTTCGTAAGGGACACTCCATCGAGGTCAAGGTCACAACAGCTACACCACCCCACCCTCCTTACAGATAGAAGAGGGCCTGCATGCCCCTTTTACGTAGAGCGTAATCGGCCGTTTTAATTTTAGGTAGAGCGTTGCCAACCACTCCATAATTTAGCGTAGAGCGTAGGGAGGCTTTTCTGAATTTAGCGTAGAGCGTAGGGAGGCTTTTCTGAATTTAGCGTAGAGCGTAGGGAGGCTTTCTGAATTTAGCGTATTACGTAGCCGGCCCTCCGCATTTAGCGTAGAGCGTTGTCGGGACCCCCCATGCAGGCCCTCATAGGAGTGCAACTTACAGTAGCAGGTACTCCGTCCAGCTGTCTGCCCCCATGGTTGGACACACAGATGCCGTCAACACCAACCTTCACTGCTTCCTTCGCATCCTCAGCTACAAAGACAAATTTCTCTTAAGATGCACAACAACAACGATTCTTTATCTTTATTCGAAATTGCAACAATTGTGATTGTTTGAAGATAATATTAAAAATAAAATTCCTCTAAATCCATAATTTTCTAGTTAAGCCTTTTTTATTTCAGGATAATATCTTTTTAAATCTGAAAATCTGTAGCCTGGAATCCATTCTATTTAGCTTCCGGCCGCTACCCTAGCTCCGCTATCGGCCAAATAGTCTGGGCGCCGTTACCATTCAACTAACTCAGTTAGGGTTAGGTTAGAGTTAGGGTAGCGGACGGAAGCTAAATGGGATGGATTCCAGGCTAGAAAATCGGAGCACCGACAAATTAAATTGGTGTGGCTTGGTAAAAAACAATAGGAAAAATCCATAATCTCTTCACAAACCTGATAGGATTCCTTTCAGCACGATTTTGAGCTGCGTATTCTTCCTCAACCAGACCACATCGTCCCACGTGACTGGCTTCTTCAGGTTGTCTCTCATGTAGGCGTTAAACTCGGAAGAGCGAAATTCCATGGGCGCGTCGCCAAAAGACAGATTAGGAAGCCTGTATGATGAAATAATAAGTTTATTGCAAATTCATGCCCGTAGGCTAATTGCATGTTGACAAGAATGTCGAGGTAAAAACAAGAGATCTCCAATGCAAGGTCCCCCAGTATGATGCACTGAGGTCACACAAAAACAGAAAATAGGGTTACAACCCAATGCATATCTAAACCGTGCATACCTGGTGGTGCTGTGCTATAGGTTCAAACTACGGGTGGGTATTTTCTCATGGACCGGACAAAAACAGCGGTCCAGAAAAAATCAGGGGACCGGCCTATGGACCGATTAGAAAATTCACAGTACCAGTATACCAGCAGGCGGTCACATAACTGGTCTAAGAAAATACAAAACAGCAGATTTAACGAAAAATGTGAACCTAAGAAAGTATATCATTTTATACATGACGTTAATGATCCGACACATGCATACACTTGCACTGACAGAGACCTTTACTTGTGTCTCGCTCTCCAAAATATGATGTACTGAGACACTACTATAATGAGGTACAGGTACAGGTCCGGACCTGGACCTAACCCTCTGGACCTGGACCTGGACCGGACCTGAATTTTATGTACCGGTACTCACCCCTAGTTCAAACACATCGCTCAAAGTGGTGTATTTATGTAACCCAGCGGATAAATGTATTTGCAGGTTATACCTCACGCCTTCTGCTGACTCCATCAGACTTGCAGGACGCCCGTGATGGTCCACCGTCAGCCAGATCGCAGTGTATCCCGCGCCCTCGGCTCTTCGGAGCAGTTCTGTGGTACGGCCGGGATCTTTCTGCGGGATCAGGTGAAAACCCCTGACCCCTTGTGGGGCGGCCTGGGCGATGTCTTCCATGGAATAGTTGGCCAAAGAGCTGACTACAAAAGCTGTGTTGGCAGATGCTGCGCCTACAAGTAAAGTAAAAGTAAGTAAAGCAGGCATCCTCAATTGAGGTGAAGCATAATGCTTTTTCAAGTAGCTAGTGGTAGTGCAATGCGGCTTCGCCACGGCTCGCTTTTTTTTATTTTTGGCCAAGCACACCGGGTCACCCCTACTCTTCTCGATAAGTGTGTTGGGTTCTTTTACGTGCAGAGGTTTGACGCCCTAAAGCTCCCTCATACACGGGGCCGCCGTCTTTACGTTCCCATCCGATAGGACAATGCGCATCTTTTCCAGTCATGTCTAGGCCCGGTACAACAGACAAAAAAGTATTGAAAAAAATCATTGAATGCAGGGCTTAAATCTGTAATTTTAAGGTTACCAAAGTACTTTTTCATCAATTCTTTATGTCATAAAGTTTACCGGTAGATTTTTTGACCGACCCACCAAGCAAGTTTCTGTCCCGGGACGGAGGGACGGGTCCTGGAGACAGCCCTGATTGGATGGTTTATTCTCACTAAATAACGATTCAGGAAACTTAATGAAATTAGCAAGATTCAGTTCAACTTCAATATTGGAAATTCTGTAATCAGAAAAGCAATATTTGCAAGCGAATACACCATATTTCACTCTGTCCTGCAACCCTACCAGAATGGACTGTTCCAGGATCTGACTGCTGCAAATATGGAACATCAAATAATAAATTCTTCCCCAAAATGAACTATTCTAGGTCCAAAATAAACTTTCCGAACAACTTGATCCCCAAGCATTAGCAGAATGGACTCTTTCAAAGGCAGCTCCACTTAAGATGGACCATTCCAACAATATTCTTCTCTCACTATATGTATACAGGTAGTGATTCGAAGCATAAGAATATCAATAATAACTTTATCGCAAGTTCATGCCGAAGTCTAATTGCAGACAAACGAGTACATGGAGGTACATGGAAATCGAAATAGTTATCTAGTCTACCCACTCTACTGTGTAAGTTCTATTACAATTTAGAATACAAGTTAAATTACAGTTAACCTTTTGCTGTTGCCTTTTCCCCATCCGGATGTGCGAGTGAGTGGTGGGCAGTCGGTGAGATGGCTACAGGCATGTCCAGTCGGCTGCCCAGGACTGTGGCCGCAGTGTCCACAGTGGACACATCACGCAGGACACGTGGCAGCAGCCGGTACCTGGGCGGTCAGAAATGCACAAAAGCTCAAAGAGGGAGGATTGAACCTACAGTCCTTATAATGACCGCACATGGGTTCCCCCTTATTAATAGCCTCCGGCTAGTTGGACAACCCCAGCATGTACATGCTGAACCAATAAATAAGTCTGTACCTGGTTAAAAGGCGCAAAAGCTTAGAAGGAGGAAATAATGTATGATAGAGAACACAGGTGCTCAGTCTGTACCTGACTAGTGGTCAAAAGGTACAAAAACCTTAGAG